>NW_027552447.1:120770-257430 GCF_045843805.1 Urocitellus parryii | reverse complement strand
ACCCTAACCCTAACTCGAAACCTAACCCTAACCCTAACCCTAACTCTAAAAACTAAATCTAACTCGAACTCGAAACCTAACCCTAACCCGAACCCTAACCCCAACCCTAACCCTAACCGTAACATTAACACTAACCCTAATTCTAACACTAACCCTAACCCTAACCCGAACCTGAACCCGAACCCGAACCCTAACCCTAACCCTAACATTAACACTAACCCTAATGTAACCCTATCCCTAACCCTAACCCAAACCTGAACCCGAACCATAACCCTAACCCTAATCCTAACCCTAACCCGAACACAACACTTAGCCCTAACCCAAACCCTAACCCGAAACATAACCCTAACCCGAAACCGAACACTAACCCTAACCCGAAAACTTACCCCAACCGTAACCCTAACCGTAACATTAACACTAACCCCTAATCCTAACCCTAAACCTAACCCTAAGCCGAACCTGAACCTGAACCCTAACACTAACCCTAACTTTAACACTAACCCTAATGTTACCCTATCCCTAACCCTAACCCGAACCCTAACCCTAAGCCTAACCCTAAACCTAACCCTAACCCGAACCTTAACCCTATCCAGAACCCTAACGTAACCCTAACCCTAACAGGAACGCGAAACCGAACCCAAACCCGAACCCTAACCCTAACCCTAACATTATAACTAAACGTAATCCTACCCTAACCCTAACCCTGACACAAAATCTAACCCTATCCCGAAACGAACACTAACTCTAACCCGAACCCTAAGCCTAACCTGAACCCTAAACCTAACCATAACACGAAACCTAACCCTAACCGTAATATTAACACTAACCCTAAAACAAACCTGAACCCTAACCCTAACCCACATCCTAACACTAACCCTAAACTTATTCCTACCACGAACCCGAACCCTAATCCTAACCCTAACCCGAACATGAACCCTAACCCTAACTATAACCCTAACACGAACCCGAACCCAAACCCTAACGCTAAACCTAAACCTAACCCTAACCCTAACCCTAAAATGAACCCTAACCCTAACCCGAACACTAAACCTAACCCTAACCATAACCATAACCATAACCCCAACCCGAACCTGAAAACTACCCCTAAACATAACACTAACCATAACCCGAACCCGAAACCTAACCCTAACCTAACCCTAACCCTAACATTAAGACTAATCCTAATCCTAAACGAAACCCTAACCCTAATACTAACCCTAACCCTAAACCTAACCCTAACTCGAACCGGAACTCTAACCATAACCATAACGCTAACGCTAACACTAACCCGGAACCCTAACCCTAACCCGAACAGTAACGCAAACCCTAATTCAAACCCGAAACCTAATACGAACCCGAACCCTAACACTAACCCTAATTCTAACCCTAACCCGAACCCGAACCGGAACCCGAACCCTAACCCAAACCCTAACCCCAAACCCTAAACCTAACACTAACATTAACACTAACCCTAATCCTAACCCGAAACCTAACCCTAACCCTAACCCTAACCATAACCTAACACTAAACCGAACCCGAACACTAACCCTAACCGAACCCGAACCCGAACCCTAACCCTAACTCTAACCCTAACCCTAAAGCGAACCCTAAAATGAACCCAAACCCTAACCCGAGACCTAACCCTAACCCTAACCCGAACCCTAACCCTAACCCTAACCCTAACTCTAAAACTAACTCTAACCCGAACTCAAACCTAATGCTAACCCTACCCATAAACCTAACCCTAAACCTAAACTTAATCCTAACCCTAACCCTAACCCGAACACGAAACCTAACTCTTACAGTAACCCTAACCCTAAACCAACCCAAAACCTAACCCTAACCCTAATCTTAACCCGAACCAGAACCCGAACCCTAGCCATAACCCTAACCCTAACCCGAATCCGAACCCTAAACTAACCCGAACCCTAAACGAAACACTAACCCTAACCCGAACCCGAAAGCTAACGTAAACCTAACTCTAACCCTAACACTAAAACTAATCCTAATCCTAACCGAAACCCTAACCCTAACCCTCACCCTAACACTAAACCTAACCCTAACCCGAACCGGAATCCTAACCATAACCCTAACGCTAACCCTAACCTATCCCGAACCCTAACCATAACCCGAACAGTAACGCTAACCCTAACCCAAACCCGAAACCTAACCCAAACCCGAACCCTAATACTAACCCTAATCCTAACCCTAACCGGAACCCGAACCCGAACCCTAACCGAACCCTAACCCTAACATTAACATAACAGTAATCCTAACCTGAAACCTAACCCTAACTCTAAACCCTAACCCTAACCCGAACCCAAACACTAAACCTAACCGAACCCGAACCCGAACCCTAACCCTAACTCTAACCCATAACCCTAACGCGAACCCTAAAATGAACCCGAACCCCAACCCGAAACCTAACCCTAACCCTAACCCGAGCCCTAACCCTAAACCTAACCCTAACTCTAAAACTAAATCTAACCCGGACTCGAAACCTAACTCTAACACTAACCCTAAACTAACCCTAAACCTAAACCTAAACCTAACACTAACCCGAACCCGAAAACTAACCCTAATCCGAACCCTAACACTAACCCTGACCCTTACCCTAAACCTAACATTAACACTAACCCTATACCTAACCGGAACCCTAACCCTAACCCTAACACTTACCCGAACCCTAACCCTAACCCGAATCCGAAACCGAAACCTAAACTAACCCTAACCCTAACCATAACCCGAACCCCAAACCTAACCCACACCATAACCCGAACCCTAACACTAACCCTAACATTAACACTAACCCTAATCCTAACTCGAAACCTAAACCCTAACCCTATCCCTAACCCTAAACCTAACATTAACACTAACCCAAAACCTAACCCTAACCGGAACCCGAACCTAACCCGAAACCTAACCCTAACCCTAACCCGAACCCTAAAACTAGCCCTAAACCTAACCCTAACCCTAAACTTAACCCTAACCGAACCCGAACCCTAACCCTTACCATAAGACTAACCCTAACCCTTAACTTAAACCTAACCCTAACCCTTAACTTTACCCTAACCCTAACACTAAACCTAACCCTAAACATAACCCTAACCCGAAACCTAACCCTAACCCTAAGACTAACCCTAACCTTAACCTTAAACCTAACCCTAACCCTAAACTGAACCCAAACACAAAACCTAATCCTAACCCTAACCTGAACCCGAACCGGACCCGAACCCTAATCCGAACCCTAACCCTAACCCTAACCATAACCGGAACCGAATCCGACCCTAACCTGAACCTTAACCCTAACCCTAACATTAACACTAAACGTAATCCTAACCCGAACCCTAACCCTAACCCTAACCCTAACACTAAACCTAACACTAACCCGAAACCCGAAAACTAACCCTAATCCGAACCCTAACACTAACCCTGACCCTTACCCTAAACCTAACATAACCTAACCCTATACCTAACCGGAACCCTAACCCTAACCCTAACACTTACCCGAACCCTAACCCTAACCCGAATCCGAAACCGAAACCTAAACTAACCCTAACCCTAACCATAACCCGAACCCCAAACCTAACCCACACCATAACCCGAACCCTAACACTAACCCTAACATTAACAATAACCCTAATTCTAACCCGAACCACAACAATAACTCTCATCCTAAACCTAACCCTAAAACCTAACCCTAACCCGGACACGAACTCTAAGCCCTAAACATAACCCTAACCCTAAACCCTAACCCTAACCCGAACCCGAACCCGAACCCTAACCCTAAACCTAAACGTAACTATAACATTAAACACTAACCCTAATCCTAACTCGAACCCTAAACCTAACCCTAACCATAACCCCAAACCTAACCCTAAACTTAACCGGAACCCGAACCCGAACCCTAACCCTAACGCGAACCCGAAACCTAACACTTACCCTAAACCTAACACTAACCCAAACCCTAAACCTAACCCTAACCCTAACCCTAACCCTAACCTAACCCTATCCCGAACCCCAACACTAACCCTAACCCGAACCCTAACCGGAACCCTCACCCTAACCCTAACATTAACACTAAAACTAATCCTAACCTGAACCCTAACCCTAACCCTATCCTAACCGAACACTAAGCATAAACCTACTTCTAAAACTCACCCTAACCCGAACTCCAACCCTAATCCTAACCCTAACCGTACACCTAACCCTAACCGTAACCCCAACCTTAACCCTAACCCTAAATCTATACCTAACCCTAACCCGAACCCAAACCCTTACCTTAACGCTAACCCTAACCCTAACGCTAACATTAACACTAACCCTAACCCTAAACTTAACCCTAAACCTAACCCTAACCCTCACCCGAACCCTCACCCTAACCCTAACCCGAAACCTAACCTAACCCTAACCATAACACTAACCATAACCCCAACCCGAACCTGAACCTACCCCTATAAATAACTCTAACCCTAAACCGAACCCGAAACCTAACCCTAACCCTAACACTAACATTAACACTAATCCTAATCCGAACCGGAACCCTAACCCTAACCTCACCCTAAAGATAAACCTAACCCTAACCCGAAACCAAACCCTAACAATAACCTAACGCTAACCCTAAACCTAACCCTAACCCGAACAGTAACGCTCACCCTAATCCAAACCCGAAACCTAACCCGAACCGAACCCTGACTCTAACCCTAATCCTAACCCTAAAGCGAACCCGAACCCGAACACTAACCCTAACCCTAACATTAAAACTAACCCTAATCCTAACTCTAACCCTAACCATAACCCTAACCCTAAACCCGAACCTAACCCTAACCTGAAACCTAACCCTACCCTAACTCGAAACCTAACCCTAACCCTAACCCTAACTCTAAAACTAAATCTAACTCGAACTCGAAACCTAACCCTAACCCGAACCCTAACCCCAACCCTAACCCTAACCGTAACATTAACACTAACCCTAATTCTAACATCCTAACCCCGACCTGAACCCGAACCCGAACCCTAACCCTAACCCTAACATTAACACTAACCCTAATGTAACCCTATCCCTAACCCTAACCCAAACCTGAACCCGAACCATAACCCTAACCCTAATCCTAACCCTAACCCGAACACAAACACTAGCCCTAACCCAAACCCTAACCCGAAACATAACCCTAACCCGAAACCGAACACTAACCCTAACCCGAAAACTTACCCCAACCGTAACCCTAACCGTAACATTAACACTAACCCTAATCCTAACCCTAAACCTAACCCTAAGCCGAACCTGAACCTGAACCCTAACACTAACCCTAACTTTAACACTAACCCTAATGTTACCCTATCCCTAACCCTAACCCGAACCCTAACCCTAAGCCTAACCCTAAACCTAACCCTAACCCGAACCTTAACCCTATCCAGAACCCTAACGTAACCCTAACCCTAACAGGAACGCGAAACCGAACCCAAACCCGAACCCTAACCCTAACCCTAACATTATAACTAAACGTAATCCTAACCCTAACCCTAACCCTGACACAAATCTAACCCTATCCCGAAAACGAACACTAACTCTAACCCGAACCCTAAGCCTAACCTGAACCCTAAACCTAACCATAACACGAAACCTAACCCTAACCGTAATATTAACACTAACCCTAAAACAAACCTGAACCCTAACCCTAACCCACATCCTAACACTAACCCCTAAACTTATTCCTACCACGAACCCGAACCCTAATCCTAACCCTAACCCGAACATGAACCCTAACCCTAACTATAACCCTAACACGAACCCGAACCCAAACCCTAACGCTAAACCTAAACCTAACCCTAACCCTAACCCTAAAATGAACCCTAACCCTAACCCGAACACTAAACCTAACCCTAACCATAACCATAACCATAACCCCAACCCGAACCTGAAAACTACCCCTAAACATAACACTAACCATAACCCGAACCCGAAACCTAACCCTAACCTAACCCTAACCCTAACATTAAGACTAATCCTAATCCTAAACGAAACCCTAACCCTAATACTAACCCTAACCCTAAACCTAACCCTAACTCGAACCGGAACTCTAACCATAACCATAACGCTAACGCTAACACTAACCCGAACCCTAACCCTAACCCGAACAGTAACGCAAACCTAATTCAAACCCGAAACCTAATACGAACCCGAACCCTAACACTAACCCTAATTCTAACCCTAACCCGAACCCGAACCGGAACCCGAACCCTAACCCAAACCCTAACCCAAACCCTAAACCTAACACTAACATTAACACTAACCCTAATCCTAACCCGAAACCTAACCCTAACCCTAACCCTAACCATAAACCTAACACTAAACCGAACCCGAACACTAACCCTAACCGAACCCGAACCCGAACCCTAACCCTAACTCTAACCCTAACCCTAAAGCGAACCCTAAAATGAACCCAAACCCTAACCCGAGACCTAACCCTAACCCTAACCCGAACCCTAACCCTAACCCTAACCCTAACTCTAAAACTAACTCTAACCCGAACTCAAAACCTAATGCTAACCCTACCCATAAACCTAACCCTAAACCTAAACTTAATCCTAACCCTAACCCTAACCCGAACACGAAACCTAACTCTTACAGTAACCCTAACCCTAAACCAACCCAAAACCTAACCCTAACCCTAATCTTAACCCGAACCAGAACCCGAACCCTAGCCATAACCCTAACCCTAACCCGAATCCGAACCCTAAACTAACCCGAACCCTAAACGAAACACTAACCCTAACCCGAACCCGAAAGCTAACCGTAAACCTAACTCTAACCCTAACACTAACACTAATCCTAATCCTAACCGAAACCCTAACCCCTAACCCTCACCCTAACGCTAAACCTAACCCTAACCCGAACCGGAATCCTAACCATAACCCTAACGCTAACCCTAACCTATCCCGAACCCTAACCATAACCCGAACCAGTAACGCTAACCCTAACCCAAACCCGAAACCTAACCCAAACCCGAACCCTAATACTAACCCTAATCCTAACCCTAACCGGAACCCGAACCCGAACCCTAACCCGAACCCTAACCCTAACATTAACACTAACAGTAATCCTAACCTGAAACCTAACCCTAACTCTAAACCTAACCCTAACCCGAACCCAAACACTAAACCTAACCGAACCCGAACCCGAACCCTAACCCTAACACTAACCTAACACTAACCCGAACCCGAAAACTAACCCTAATCCGAACCCTAACACTAACCCTGACCCTTACCCTAAACCTAACATTAACACTAACCCTATACCTAACCGGAACCCTAACCCTAACCCTAACACTTACCCGAACCCTAACCCTAACCCGAATCCGAAACCGAAACCTAAACTAACCCTAACCCTAACCATAACCCGAACACGAATCCTAACTCTAACCCTAACCCTAACCCTAAATCGAACCCGAAACTGAAACCTAAACCTAACCTTAACCCTAACCCCAAAACTAACTCTAACCCTAACCCTAACCCTAACACTAACCCGAACCCTAACCCTATCCTGAACCAAAACCCTTACCCTAACCCTAACACTAAACCTAACCCGAATCCAAACCCTAACACTAACCTGAATCCTAACCCTAACCCTCACCCTAACATGAACCCTAACTCTAACCGTAACCCTAACCGTAACCCAAACCCGAAACCTAACCCTAACTCTAATCTTAACCTGAACCGGAACCCGAACCCTAGCCCTAACCCTAACCGTAAAGCTAACCCGAATCTGAAAACTAAGACTAACCCGAACTCTAACCAAACACTAACACGAACCCTAACCCGAACCGGAACCTGAATCCTAATCCTAACCCTTACCCGAACCCTAACCCTAACCGTAACCCTAACCCGAACCTGAACACTAACCCTAATCCTAAACCCTAAACATAACGCTAAACCTAACACGAATCCGAACCTTAACCCTAACCCTAACCCTAACCCTAACCCTAAACCTGACCCGAAACCTAACCCTAACCAGAACCCTAACCCTAACCCTAAACCAAAGCCTAAATCTTAAACTAACCCTAACCGTAACCACAACACTAATCTTAACCATCACACTAATCATAACACTAACCATAAACCGAACCCTAACCCGAACACGAACTCTCACTCTAACCCTAACGCTAAACATAACCCGAATCCGAACCCTAATCCTAACCCGAATACTAACCCTAACCCTAACCCGAACCCTAACCCTAAACCAATGCCGAACCCTAAACCTAACCCTAACCCGAACCCTAAGCCGAAACTTAAAACTAAACCTAACCCTAACCCTAAACCTCATACTAAACATAACCATAACCCGAACCCTAACCCTAACCAAAACACTAACCCTAACCAGAACCCAATCCCTAACCCTAACCCTAACAATAACCCTAACCCTAACCCAAACAGTGACACTAATCCAAATCCTAACTCGAACTCTAACTCTAACCTGAACACTAATCCGAACCCTAACACTAACCCTAACCCTAACCCTAACCAAACCCTAAACCTAACACTAACCCTATCTCTAACCCTAACCCAAACCCTAACCCGAACCCTAACCCTAAACCTAATCCTAATCCGAACTCGTACCCGAACCCTAATCCTAAACCTAACCCTAATCATAAACCTAACACTAACCCTAACCCTAACATGAACCCTAACCCTAACCCGAACCCTAACCCTAACCCTAACTCTAAACCTAACCCTAACCCGAACCGGAACTCTAACCATAACCATAACGCTAACGCTAACACTAACCCGAACCCTAACCCTAACCCGAACAGTAACGCAAACCCTAATTCAAACCCGAAACCTAATACGAACCCGAACCCTAACACTAACCCTAATTCTAACCCGAACCCGAACCCGAACCGGAACCCGAACCCTAACCCAAACCCTAACCCAAACCCTAAACCTAACACTAACATTAACACTAACCCTAATCCTAACCCGAAACCTAACCCTAACCCTAACCCTAACCATAAACCTAACACTAAACCGAACCCGAACACTAACCCTAACCGAACCCGAACCCGAACCCTAACCCTAACTCTAACCCTAACCCTAAAGCGAACCCTAAAATGAACCCAAACCCTAACCCGAGACCTAACCCTAACCCTAACCCGAACCCTAACCCTAACCCTAACCCTAACTCTAAAACTAACTCTAACCCGAACTCGAAACCTAATGCTAACCCTACCCATAAACCTATCCCTAAACCTAAACTTAATCCTAACCCTAACCCTAACCCGAACACGAAACCTAACTCTTACAGTAACCCTAACCCTAAACCAACCCAAAACCTAACCCTAACCCTAATCTTAACCCGAACCAGAACCCGAACCCTAGCCATAACCCTAACCCTAACCCGAATCCGAACCCTAAACTAACCCGAACCCTAAACGAAACACTAACCCTAACCCGAACCCGAAAGCTAACCGTAAACCTAACTCTAACCCTAACACTAACACTAATCCTAATCCTAACCGAAACCCTAACCCTAACCCTCACCCTAACGCTAAACCTAACCCTAACCCGAACCGGAATCCTAACCATAACCCTAACGCTAACCCTAACCCTATCCCGAACCCTAACCATAACCCGAACAGTAACGCTAACCCTAACCCAAACCCGAAACCTAACCCAAACCCGAACCCTAATACTAACCCTAATCCTAACCCTAACCGGAACCCGAACCCGAACCCTAACCCGAACCCTAACCCTAACATTAACACTAACAGTAATCCTAACCTGAAACCTAACCCTAACTCTAAACCTAACCCTAACCCGAACCCAAACACTAAACCTAACCGAACCCGAACCCGAACCCTAACCCTAACTCTAACCATAACCCTAACGCGAACCCTAAAATGAACCCGAACCCCAACCCGAAACCTAACCCTAACCCTAACCCGAGCCCTAACCCTAAACCTAACCCTAACTCTAAAACTAAATCTAACCCGGACTCGAAACCTAACTCTAACACTAACCCTAAACCTAACCCTAAACCTAAACCTAAACCTAACCCTAACCCGAACACGAATCCTAACTCTAACCCTAACCCTAACCCTAAATCGAACCCGAAACTGAAACCTAAACCTAACATTAACCCTAACCCCAAAACTAACTCTAACCCTAACCCTAACCCTAACACTAACCCGAACCCTAACCCTATCCTGAACCAAAACCCTTACCCTAACCCTAACCCTAAACCTAACCCGAATCCAAACCCTAACACTAACCTGAATCCTAACCCTAACCCTCATCCTAACATGAACCCTAACTCTAACCGTAACCCTAACCGTAACCCAAACCCAAAACCTAACCCTAACTCTAATCTTAACCTGAACCGGAACCCGAACCCTAGCCCTAACCCTAACCGTAAAGCTAACCCGAATCTGAAAACTAAGACTAACCCGAACTCTAAACCAAACACTAACACGAACCCTAACCCGAACCGGAACCTGAATCCTAATCCTAACCCTTACCCGAACCCTAACCCTAACCGTAACCCTAACCCGAACCTGAACACTAACCCTAATCCTAAACCCTAAACATAACGCTAAACCTAACACGAATCCGAACCTTAACCCTAACCCTAACCCTAACCCTAACCCTAAACCTGACCCGAAACCTAACCCTAACCAGAACCCTAACCCTAACCCTAAACCAAAGCCTAAATCTTAAACTAACCCTAACCGTAACCACAACACTAATCTTAACCATCACACTAATCATAACACTAACCATAAACCGAACCCTAACCCGAACACGAACTCTCACTCTAACCCTAACGCTAAACATAACCCGAATCCGAACCCTAATCCTAACCCGAATACTAACCCTAACCCTAACCCGAACCCTAACCCTAAACCAATGCCGAACCCTAAACCTAACCCTAACCCGAACCCTAAGCCGAAACTTAAAACTAAACCTAACCCTAACCCTAAACCTCATACTAAACATAACCATAACCCGAACCCTAACCCTAACCAAAACACTAACCCTAACCAGAACCCAATCCCTAACCCTAACCCTAACAATAACCCTAACCCTAACCCAAACAGTGACACTAATCCAAATCCTAACTCGAACTCTAACTCTAACCTGAACACTAATCCGAACCCTAACACTAACCCTAACCCTAACCCTAACCAAACCCTAAACCTAACACTAACCCTATCTCTAACCCTAACCCAAACCCTAACCCGAACCCTAACCCTAAACCTAATCCTAATCCGAACTCGTACCCGAACCCTAATCCTAAACCTAACCCTAATCATAAACCTAACACTAACCCTAACCCTAACATGAACCCTAACCCTAACCCGAACCCTAACCCTAACCCTAACTCTAAACCTAACCCTAACCCGAACCCGAACCCTACCCCTAACTCTAACCCTAACACTAAATCAAAACCTAACATGAACCCAAACCCTAACCCTAAGCCTAACCCTAACACTAACCTGAACCGGAACCTTAACCCTAACACTAACCCTAACCCTAACCCTAAACCTAACCCTAAACCGAACCCAAACCCTAACCCTAACCCGAACCCTAACCCTAACCCTAAGCTTAACCCTAAACATAACCATAACCCGAACCCGAAACCTAACCCTAACTCGTACCATAACCCAAACCCTAAACCTATCACTAACCCTTTCGCTAACCCGAACACGAACCCTAACCCTAACGCTTAACCTAACCCTAAACATAACACTAACCCTAACCATAACCCTAACCCGAAACCAAACACTACCCCTAACCCAAAGCCTAAACCTAACCCCAATCCGAACCCTAAACCTAACCTGAACCCTAACACTAACCCTATCCCGATCACTAATACTAACCCTAACCCTAACACTAAACCTAACCCTTACCGTAAACCGAACCATAAACTTTAACCTAACCATAACCCGAATCCGAACCCTAAACCTAACCCGAACCCTAACACTAACCCTATACCGAACCCTAACACTAACCCTAACCCTAACACTAAACCTAACCCTTAGCCTAAACCGAACCATAAACTTTAACCTAACCATAACCCGAACCCGAACCCTAATCCTAACCATAAACCTAATCCTAAAGCAAACACTAACCCTAACCATAACCCTAACCCTAACCCTAACCCGAACCCGAACCCTAACCCGAACCCTACCCCTATCCCTAACCCTAAACCTAAACCGAATCCGAACCATCACCCTAAACCTAAACCTAAAACTATCCCGAATCCGAACCCTAACCCTAACCCGAAACCTAACGCTAACACTAACCCGAACCCTATTCCTAAACCAAATCCAAATCCTAACCCTAACCCTAACCGTAACGCTAATCACAGTTAACCCTAACCCAAACCCTAACCCTAAACCTAATCCTAAACCTAACCAAAAACCTAAACCTAACTATAACCCTAACGCTTACCAGAAACAGAACCCTAACCTAACCCTAACCCTAACAATAACCCTAACCCGAACCCGATCCTAACCTTAACGCTAACCCTATACCTAACACTAAACCGAACCCGAACCGTAACCCTATCCCGAACCTGAAACGTAACCCTCACAGTAACCCTAACCCAAACCCGTACCCAAACCCTTACCCTAACCCTAACCCGAACACAAACCCTAACTCTAACCCTAACCCTAACACTAACCCTAAACCTAACCCGAACCCAAACCATAACCCTACCCTAACAATAATCCTAACCCTAACCCGAACACGAACCCGAATCCTAATCCTAACCCTAACACTAATCCTAACATTAACACTAACCATAATCCTAACCCGAAACCTCACCCTAACCATAACCCTAAGCCTAACCCTAACCCTAAACCTAACCCTAACCTGAACACGAAACCTATCCCTAACCCGAACACGAACCCTAACGCTAACACTAACCCAAACACTAACCCGAACCCGAAACGTAAACCTAAACCTAAACCTAAACCTAACCCGAATCCAAACCCTAATCCTAACCCAAAGCCTAACCCTAACCCTAACCTGAACCCTAACCCTAAACCAAACCCGAACACCTAACCCTAACCCTAACCCTAACCCTAACCCTAACCCGAACCCGAACCCTAACCATAAACCTAAACCTAACCCTAACCATAACAGTAACCCACACCCTAACCCTAACACTAATCCTTAACTGAACCCGAACAGTAACCCTAACCCCAACCGGAACCCGAACCCTAAACCTAACCCAAACTCCAACCCTAACCCTAATCCTAATCAGAACACTAACCCTCATGTTAACCCAAAACCAAACCATAACTCGAAACCTAACCCTAACCCTAACCGTAACCCAAACCAGAAACCGAAACCTAACCTTAAGGCTAACCCAAACCCGAACCCTAACCCTAATCATAAGCCTAACCGTAACCCTTACCCTAACCCTAACCCTAAACCGAACCCTAACACTAACCCTAACCCTAACCCGAACCCGAACCCGAACCTTAACCCTAACCCGAACACTAACCCTAACCAAAACCCTAACCAAACCCTTACCAGAACCCGAAACCTAACCCTAACCTTACCATAACTGGAATCCTAAGATGAACCCTAACCCAAAACAGAAACCTAAACATAACCCTAACCCGAACCCTAACCCTAACCCTAACCCTAACACGAACCCTAACCCGAACCCGAACCTTAACCCTAACCCGAACCATAACACTAAATCTAACCCTTACTCTAAACTGAACCCTAAACTTTAACCTAACCATAACCCGAAACCGAACCGTAATCCTAACCATAAACCTAATCCTAACGCAAAACCTAACCCTGACCATAACCCTAACCCTAACTGTAACCCTAACACGAACCCGAACACTACCCCTACCCCTAACCCTAAACCTAACCCTAATCCGAAACATCACCCTAACCCTAAACCTAAAACTAATCCAAATCCGAACCCTAACCCTAACCCTAACCCTAACGCTAAGCCGAAACTTAACCCTAACCCAAAACCTAACCCTAAACATAATCCTAAACCTAACCATAACCCGAACCATAACTATAACCCCAACGCTTACCAGAAACCGAACCTTAAAACTAAACCTAACCCTAACCCTAACATTGACACTAACCCTAATCCTAACCCGAACCCTAACACTAACCCTACCCCTAACCCGAACCCTAACCCTAAACCTAACCCAATCCTGAACCATAACACTTACCCTAACCCTAACCCTAAAAATAACCCTAACCCGAACCCGATCCAAACCTTAACGCTAACCCTAAACCTAACCCTAACCCGAACCCGAACCTTAAACCTAAACCAAACCCGAAAAGTAACCCTCACACTAACCCTAACCCGAAACTGAACCCGAAACCGAACCCGAACCCTTACCCTAACCCTAACCCGAACACAAACCCTAACTCTAACCCTAACCCTAACACTAACCCAAAACCTAACCCGAACCCGAACCATAACCCTACCCTAACAATAATCCTAACCCTAACCCTAACCTGAACACGAACCCGAATCCGAATCCTAACCCTAAAACTAATCCTAACATTAACACTAACCATAATTCTAACCCGAACCCTAACCCTAACCATAACCCTAACCCTAACCCTAACCCTAAACCTAACCCTAACCCGAACCCGAAACCTATCCCTAACCCGAACCCGAACCCTAACACTAACCCTAACCCGAACACTAACGCGAACCCTCACCCTCACCCTAACCCTAACCCTAAATCTAACCCAAATCCGAACCCTAATCCTAACCTGAAACCTAACCCTAACCCTAATCCGAAATCTAAACCTAAACCAAACCCGAACCCCTAACCCTAACCCTAACCCTAACCCTAACCCGAGCCCTAAACCTAACCCTAACCCTAAACCTAACCCTAATCCTAACAGTAACCCACACCCTAAACCTAACACTAATCCTTACCTTACCTGAACCTAAACCCTAACACTAACCCTAACCCTAAACCCAACGCGAACCCGAACCTTAAACCTAACCCAAACTCCAACACTAACCCTAACACAAACCCTAACCCTAATCCGAAACCTTACCCGACATTAACCCTAACCCTAACCTTAATCCGAAACCAAACCATAACCCTAACCGTAACCCAAAACAGAACCCGAACCCTAACCTTAACGCTAACTCAAACCCGAATCCTAACCCTAATCATAAGCCAAACCCTAACCCTAACCCTAACCCTAAACTGAACCCTAACGCTAACCCTAACCCTAACCCGAACCCAAACCCTAACCCTAACCCGAACACTAAACCTAACCCTAACCCAAACCCAAACCCTTACAGGAACCCGAAACCAAACCTTAACCTTACTCTAACTGGAACCCGAACAAGAACTCTAACCCCAAACCGAAACCTAACCCTAACCCTAACACTAACCCTAACCCTAACCCAAACCCGAAACCTAAACCTAAGCCGAGCCCCAACCTTCACACTAACCCTAACCCTAACTATAAACCGAACGCTAACCCGAACCCTAAAACTAACCCTAACCCTAACCCTAACATGAACCCTAACACTAACAATAACCCTAATCCTAACCCTAACCTAACTCGAACCCGAACCCGAACCCTAAACATAACGCTGAATCTAAAACTAACCCTAACCAGAATCTGAACCCGAACACTAACCCTAACCCGAAACCTAACCCGAACCCTAACCCTAACTCAAACCCTAACCCTAACACGAAACCTAACATGAACCCTAACCCTAACCATAGACCTAAACCTAACCCTAAGCAGAACCCGAACCCTAACCCTAAGCATAAACCCAACACTAACCCGAACACTAACCCTAAACCTATACCTAACCCGAACATGAAACCTAACCCTAACCGTAACCCTAAACCTAACCCGAACCCTAACCCGAACCCTAACCCTAACCGTAACCCTAACCTTAACCCTAACCCTCAACGGAACAGTAACCATAACCCTAACCCTAACCCGAACCCGAAACCTAAACCTAACAGTAACTCTAACGCGCACCGTAACCTGAACCCGAACATTAACCCTAACCCTAACACTAACCCTAACCCTAACACTAACCCAAACCGTAAACCTAACCCTAACCCTAACCCAAAACCTAACCCTAACCATAACCCGATCACTAACCGTAACCCTAATCCTAAACCTAAAGCTAAACCGAACGCTAACCCTAACCGTAACCCTAACTCTAACCCTAACCGTAACCCTAACCCTAACCCTAACCCTATCCCAAACCCTAACCCTAACTATAACCCTAAACCTAACCCGATCCCAAAACCTAAACCTAACCCTAACCCTAACCATAAACCTAACCCTAACCAGAACCCTAATCCGAACGCTAACCCTAACCCTAACGCTAACAGTAAACCTAAACCTAACCCGAACCCAAACCACAACCCTAACCCTAAACCTAACACTAACCCAAACCGTAACCCTAACGCTAACCATAACCTGAACCCGAACATTAACCCTAACCCTAACCCTAACCCTAACCCGAACCCTAACCCTAACCCTAACCCTAACCCTAAAATTAACCCTAACCCTCAACGGAACACTAACCATAACCCTAACCCAAACCCGAACCCGAAACCTAAACCTAACCGTAACTCTAACGAGCACCGTAACCCGAACCCGAACATTAACCCTAACCCTAACACTAACCCTAATCCTAACACTAACCCGAACCGTAACCCTAACCGTAACCCTAACCCAAAACCTAACCCTAACCATAACCCGATCCCTAACCGTAACCCTAATCCTAACCCTAAAGCTAACCCGAACGCTAACCCTAACCGTAACCCTAACTCTAACCCTAACCCTAACCCTAAAGCGAACCCTAAACCTTACCCTAACCCTAAACCTAAATCTAACGCGAAACCTAACCCGAAACCTAACCTTAACACTAACCATAACACTAACCCTAACCCTAACCTTAAACTGAACCATAACATGAACACGAACCATAATCCGAACCCTAACCATAACCCAAACCCTAACCCTATGCCTAAACCTAGCCCTAAACGGAACAGAAACCCTAACCCTTAACCTAACCCTATCCCTAACCCTAACCTAAACCCGAACCCTAACCCTAACGCTAACACTAAAACAAACCCTAACCCTAAACCTAAACCTAACTCTAACCTTAAAGCTAACCCTAACACGAACCCTAACCCTTACCCTAACTCTAACCCTAACCCTAACACTTACCCTAACGCTAACCCTACAACTAAGCCTCACCCAAACCCTAACCCGAACACTAACCCTAAACCGAACCCTAAGCCGAACCCTAACCCTAACCCAAACCCTAACCCGAACTCTAACCCTAACCCTAACCATAAAACGAACACAAACCATAACTCGAAACCTAAACCTAACCCTAACAGTAACCCTCACCCTAACCCAAAATCTAATCCTAACCCAAACCCGAACCCTAACCCCAACCCTAACTCTAAACCTAACCCTAACTCGAACCCTAAACCTAACCCTAACCCGAACCCGAACACTAACCCTAACACTAAACCTAACTCTAACCCTAACCTGAACCCTAACGCGGTCCCCAACCTGAACCCTTAACTTAACCATAACACTAACCAGTACCGAACCCGAACCCTAACCTTAAGTCTAACCCTAACCCTAAATCTAAACCGAACCCTAACCCTAAACCTAACACTAACCCTAACATGAACCCTTATCCTAATATGAACCCTAAACCTAACGCAAACCCTAATCCTAACACTAACTCTAACCCTAACCTAAACCCTAATTCTAACCCTAACGCTAAACCTAACCATAACCCGAAACCTAAAACTAACCCTCACCCTAACGCTAACCCTAACCCTAAACTAACCAGAACCCAAATCTTTAACCTAACCGTAACCCTAATCCTAACCCAAACCCGAACCCTAACCCGAACCCTAACCCTAACCAGAAGCGAACCCTAACCCGAATTCTAACCCTAATGCTAACCCTAATCCTAACAGTAACCCTCACCCTAACCATAATTCTAATAATAACCCGAACCCGAAACATAACCCTAACCCTAACCCTAACCCTAACCCTAACCCTAACCTGAACCCGATCCCTAACACTAACCCTAACTCTAAACCTAACCATAACCAGAAACCTAACCCTAACCCTAAACCTAAACCTAACTTGAACCCTAACGCTAAACCTAACCCTAAACCTAACCCGATCCCGAATTCTAACCCTAACCCTAACTCTCACCCTAACCCTAACCAGAACCATAATCCTAACCCTAAACGTAACCTTAACCCTAACTCTAAACGGAAGCCTAACCCTAACCCAAACAATAAACCGAACCCTAACCCTAACCCTATCCTTAACCCGAAACCTAACCAGAACCGTAAACCTAAACCTAACCCTAACCCTATCCCAAACCCTAACCCTAACTATAACCGTAAACCTAACCCGATCCCGAAACCTAAACCTAACCCTAACCCTAACCATAAACCTAACCCTAACCAGAACCCTAATCCTAACCCTAACCCTAACCCTAACACGAACACGAACCCTATCCATACCCTAAACCTAACCCTAACCCTGACTCTAACAATAACCTAACCCGAACCCAAACCATAACCCTAAACTAACCCTAAACTTAACCCGAACCCAAACAGTAACTCGAACCCTTACCCTAACCCTAAATCTAGTATACGAAGTCTATCCCTAACCAGAACCCTAACCCAAACCCTAACCCTAACCCTAACCCGAAACCTAACCCGAACCCTAACCCTAACCCAAACCCTAATCTTAACCCTAACCCTAACCCTTATCTGAACACTAACCCTAACCAAAACCCTAACCTAACCGAACCCGAACACTAACCCTAAACCTAACCCTAACCCTAACCCTAACCGAAACCCGAACCCTAATCCTAACCCTAACCCTAAACTTATCCGAACCCTAACCCGAACCTGAACCCAAACCCTAACACTAACGCTAACCCTAAAACTAACCCAAACCCTAACACGACCCCGAAACCTAACACGAACACGAACCCTAACCCTAAACGTAACACTAAAACTAACCCTAACGCTAACCCGAACCCTTACCCGAACCCTATCCCTAACCCTAACCCTAACCCTAACCCGAACACTTACCCTAACACTAACCCTAAAACAGACGCGATACAGAATCCTAATCCTAACCCTAACCCTAACCATAACGCTAACCAGAACACTAATCCTAACCTTAACCCTAACCCTAATCCTAACCCTAACCATACCCCTAACAATAGACCTAACCTGAACCCGAACCCTAAACCTAACCCTAACCCTAACCCTAACCTGAACCCTAACATGAACCCAAACCCTAAAGAGAACCCTAACCCTAACCCTAACTCTAATCCGAACCCTAACCCTAAACCTAACACTAAATCAAATCCGATCCCAAAACCTAACCCTAACCATCACCTTAACGCTAACCCTAACCCCAACCCTAACAGTATTTCTCACACTAACCCTAAACCTAACCCTAACCCGAACCCTAACCCGAAAATTAACTGGAACCCGAACTCTAAACCTAACTATAACCCTAACCCTAACCCGAAACCAAACCAGAACCAGAACCCAAAACCTAACCCTAACTCTAATCACAACCCTAACCCTACCCCGAACCCTAATCCGAACCCTAACCCTAACCCTAACGCTAACAGTAACCTAAACCTAACCCGAACCCAAACCACAACCCTAACCCTAAACCTAACCCTAACCCAAACCACAACCCTAACCCTAAACCTAACACTAACCCAAACCGTAACCCTAACGCTAACCATAACCTGAACCCGAACATTAACCCTAACCCTAACCCAAACCCTAACCCGAACCCTAACCCTAACCCTAACCCTAAAATTAACCATAACCCTCAACGGAACACTAACCATAACCCTAACCCTAACCCGAACCCGAAACCTAAACCTAACCGTAACTCTAACGCGCACCGTAACCCGAACCCGAACATTAACCCTAACCCTAACACTAACCCTAATCCTAACACTAACCCGAACCGTAACCCTAACCGTAACCCTAACCCAAAACCTAACCCTAACCATAACCCGATCCCTAACCGTAACCCTAATCCTAACCCTAAAGCTAAACCGAACGCTAACCCTAACCGTAACCCTAACTCTAACCCTAACCCTAACCGTAAAGCGAACCCTAAACCTTACCCTAACCCTAAACCTAAATCTAACCCGAAACCTAACCCGAAACCTAACCTTAACACTAACCATAACACTAACCCTAACCGTAACCTTAAACTGAACCATAACATGAACACGAACCATAATCCGAACCCTAAACCTAACCCAAACCCTAACCCTATGCCTAAACCTAGCCCTAAACGGAACAGAAACCCTAACCCTTAACCTAACCCTATCCCTAACCCTAACCTAAACCCGAACCCTAACCCTAACGCTAACCCTAAAACAAACCATAACCCTAAACCTAAAACAACTCTAACCCTAAAGCTAACCCTAACACGAACCCTAACCCTTACCGTAACCCTAAACCTAACCATAACCAGAAACCTAACCCTAACCCTACCCCTAAACCTAACTTGAACCCTAACGCTAAACCTAACCCTAAACCTAACCCGATCCCGAATTCTAAACCTAATCCTAACTCTCACCCTAAACCTAACCAGAACCGTAATCCTAACCCTAAACCTAACCTTAACCCTAACTCTAATCCGAACCCTAACCCTAACCCAAACAATAACCCGAACCCTAACCCTAACCCTACCCTTAACCCGAAACCTAACCAGAAACGTAATCCTAAACCTAACCCTAACCCTATCCCAAACCCTAACCCTAACTATAACCGTAAACCTAACCCGATCCCGAAACCTAAACCTAACCCTAACCCTAACCATAAACCTAACCCAAACCAGAACCCTAATCCTAACCCTAACCCTAACCCTAACCCTAACACGAACACGAACCCTATCCATACCCTAAACCTAACCCTAACCCTAACTCTAACAATAACCTAACCCGAACCCAAACGCTAACCCTAACCTAAACCTAAACTTAACCCGAACCCAAACCGTAACCCGAACCCTAACCCTAACCCTAAATCTAGTATACGAACTCTATCCCTAACCAGAACCCTAACCCTAACCCTAACCCAAACCCTAATCCTAACACTAACCGTAACCCTAATCCGAACACTAACCCTAACCAAAACCCTAACCTAACCGAACCCGAACACTAACCCTAAACCTAACCCTAACCTTAAACTTATCCGAACCGTAAACCGAACCTGAACCCAAACCCTAACACTAACGCTAACCCTAAAACTAACCCAAACCCTAACACGACCCCGAAACCTAACACGAACACGAACCCTAACCCTAAACGTAACACTAAAACTAACCCTAACGCTAACCCGAACCCTTACCCGAACCCTATCCCTAACCCTAACCCTAACCCTAACCCGAACACTTACCCTAACACTAACCCTAAAACAGACGCGATACAGAATCCTAATCCTAACCCTAACCCTAACCATAACGCTAACCAGAACACTAATCCTAACCTTAACCCTAACCCTAATCCTAACCCTAACCATACCCCTAACAATAGACCTAACCTGAACCCGAACCCTAAACCTAACCCTAACCCTAACCCTAACCTGAACCCTAACATGAACCCAAACCCTAAAGAGAACCCTAACCCTAACCCTAACTCTAATCCGAACCCTAACCCTAAACCTAACACTAAATCAAATCCGATCCCAAAACCTAACCCTAACCATCACCTTAACGCTAACCCTAAACCTAACCCTAACAGTCACTCTCACACTAACTCTAAACCTAACCCTAACCCGAACCCTAACCCTAATCCTAACCCGAACCCTAATCCTAAACCTAACCCTAACCCTAATCTGAACCCTAACTCTAACCCAGATCCTAACCCTAACCCTAACCCTAATCATAATCGTAACCCGATCCCGCTAACCCAAAACCTTACCCGAACCCTAAACCTATCCGAACCCTAACCCAAACCCGATCCCGAAACCTAACACAAATGCTAAACCTGAAACTAACCCTAAACCTAACCTAAACCCAAACCCTAAGCCGAACCCGTACCCTAAACCTAACCCTAACCCTAAATCTAACCCCAACACTAACCTTAACCCTCACCCGAACCCTAACGCTAACCCTAACCCTAACCCGAACCCGAACCCTAACCGGAACCCTAACACAAACACTAATCCTAATCGTAACCCGATTCTGAACCCAATACCATAACCCAATCCTAACGCTAATCCTAACCTAACCGAACCCGAACACTAACCCTAAACATAACCTTAACCCTAACCCGAACCGGAACACGAACCCTAAACCTAAACCTAACCTGAACTCTAAACAGAACCCTAATCCTAAACCTATCCCGAACCCTAACTCTAACCCTAACACTAACCCTAACCCTAAGCCAAATCCTAAAGCTAAATCTAACCTTAACACTAACCCTAACACTAACCCTAAACCTAACCCTAACCCTAACCCTAACATGAACCCGAACCCTAAACCGAACCCAAACCCAAACCATAACCCGAACCCTAACACACATCCTAACCCTAACCCTAACACGAACCAGAACCCTAACCCTAACCCTAACAATAAACGAACTCTAAACAGAACCCGCATCCTAACCCGAACCCAAACCATAACACCAACCCTAACCCTAAGCCGAACCCTAACGCTAAATCTAACCTTAACACTAACCCTAACCCTAAACCTAAACCTAACCCGAACCCTAACCCTAAACCAAACCCTAACCTTAACCCTAACCCTAAACCTAACCCTAACCCTAACCCTAACCCTAACCCTAACCCTAAACCTAACCCTGACCCTAACCCAAACCCTAACCCGAACCCTAACCCTAACCCTAACCATAACCATAACCCGAACCCTAACCCTAACCTTAACCCTAACTCTAAAAAAAACTCTAACCCTAACCCAGACCCGAACCCGAACCGTAACATATACCTAAAACCTAACCCGAAACCTAACCCTAACCCGAACCCTAAGCTGAACACTAACACTAACGCGAACCCTAATCCGAACCCTAATCCTAACCCTAACCGTAAACCTAACCCAAACCATAACATCCACCCTAACACTAACCGTAAACCGAACCCAAACCCTAACCATAACCCGAACGCTAACCCTCACCCGAACCACAACATTAACCCTAACCCTAAACCTAAACCTAACCCTAACCCGAACCCTAACTCTAACGGTAACCCTAACTCTAACCCTAACCCTAACCCTTACCCAGACCCGATCCCGAACCCTAATATGAACCCGAAACCTTACACTCACCCTTACCCTAAACCGAACGCGAACCCAAACCCTAACCCTAATGATAACCCTAAAACTAACCCTAACCCTAACCCTAACCCAAACCCTAACCCTAACCCGAACCCTAATCCGAACCCTAACCCTAACCCTAACCCTAAACCTAACCCGAACCATAACATTAACCCTAACCCTAACCCTAACCCGAACTCGAACCCGAACCCGAATCCTAAACCTAACCCTAACCCTAACCTTAACCCTAATCCTAAACCTAACCCTAATCCTAACACTAACACAAACACGAACGCTAAATCAAACCCTTAACCTAAACCTAAACCTAAACCTATCCCCAACCCAAACCCAAACCCTAACCCTAACCCTAACATTAACACTAACCCTAATAATAAACCGAACCCTAAACCTAACCCGAACACTAACCCTAACTCTACACTTAACCCTAACCCTAACCTGAACACGAACCCTAACACTAACCCTAACCCTAAGCCTAACCCAAACCCTAAACCTAACACTAACACTAACCCTAACCATAACTCTAAAGCAAACCCTAAACCTTACCCTAACCCTAAACCTAACCCTAAAACTAACCCGAACACTAACCGTAACCCGAACCATAACCCTAACCCGAACCCTAACCCTATGCCTAAACCTAACCGTAACGGGAACAGAAACCCTAACCCTTACCCTAACCCTAACCGTAACTCGAACCCGAACATGAACTCTAACCCTAACGCTAACCCAAAACTAATCCTAACCCTAAAGCTAAACCTAACTCTAACCCTAATAATAACTGTAACCCGAACCCTAAGCCTTACCCTAACCCTAACCATAACCCTAATCCTAACTCTAAACACAACCCAAACCCGAACTCTAAACCTAACCCTAACCCTAAAGGGAACCCGAACCCTAACACTATCGCTAACCGTAAGCCTATTCGAACCCTACCCAAACCCGACCGCGAACCCTTACCCTAATGGTATCCCTAAAACTAACCTGATCCCTAACTCTAACACGAACCCTAACCCGAAACCGAACACTAAACCTAACCCTAACCCTAACCCTAACACGAACCCTAACCCTAACCCTAACCTGAACCAAAACCATAATGCAAACCCTAACCTTAACCCTAACTCTAATCCGAAGCCTAACCTTAACCCGAAACTAACCCGAACAATAACCCTAAACCTAAACAGAACAAAGCATAACCGGAACCCTAACCCAAAACCTAACCCTAACCCGAACCCTAAGCCTAACACGAACCCTAATGCTAACCCCTACCCGAACCCGAACATTAACCGTAACACTAACACTAACCCTAACTCTAACTCTAACCCTAAACCGAAATCAAAACCTAACCCTAATCCTAACCCTAACCCTAAGGCTAACCGTAACCCTAAACCTAACACGAACCCTAACCCTAACCCTAACGCTAACCCGAACCCTTACCCGAACCCTAACCCTAACGCTAACACTAACCCGAACCCGACCATTAACCCAAACCCTAACCCTAAACCTAACAGTAAACCTCACACTAACCCTAACTCTAATCCTAACCTGAACCCAAACCCTAACCCTAACCCTAACACTAAACCTAACCCTAACCCGAACCCTAAACCTAACCCTAACCCTAATCCGAACCCTAATCCTAACAGTAACCATAACCCTAATCAGAAACCTAACCCTAACTCAAACCCTAACACTAACCGTGACATAACCGAACCTGAACACTAACCCTAACACTAAAACTAACCCTAACTCTAACCCGAACCCGAACCCTAACCCTAACCCTAACCCTAACGCTAACCCTAAACCTTACCCGAACCCTAACCCTAACCCTAACCCTAACCCAAACCCGAACCCTAACCCTAATCCTATACCTAAACCTAAACCTAACCAGAACCCTAATCCTAACCCTAACCTTAACCCTAACCCTAACCCTAAACCTAACCCTAAACCTAACCCAAACCCTATCCCTAGCCCTAAACCTAAACCTAACCCGAACCCTAACATGTACCCGAAACCTAAACCAAACCATAAACCTAACCCTAACCAGAACCCAAACCAAACCATAACCGGAACCCTAACCCAAACCGTAAACCTAACCCGAACTCTAAACAGAACCCTAATCCTAACCTGAACCTGAACCCTAAAACTAACCCTAACCCTAACCCTAACCCTAACCCGAAGTCTAACCCTAAACCTAACCCTAACCCTAAGCCGAACACTAACCGAAACCCTAACCAAAACCATAACGCAAACCCTAACCCTAACCGTAACCCTAACCCTAACCCTGACCCGAACCCGAACCCTAACAAGAACCCGAAACCTAACCCGAAACCTAACCCTAACCCTACCCCGAATCAGAACCCGAACCCAACCCTAACACTAACCCTATCTAACTCTAACCGTAACCCGAACCCTAACCCTAACCCTAACCCGAACCCTAATCCGAAACCTAATCCTAACCCTAACCCTAAATCTAACCCGAATCATAACATGAACCCTAACGCTAACCCTAACCCGAACCGTAAACCTAACCGAAACCGTAACACTAACCCTAACACGAACCCGAACATTAAACCTAACACTTAACCTAAACCTAACCCTAACCAGAACCCTAACCCTAACCCAAACCCTAACTCGAACCCTAAACCTAACCCTAACCCAGACCCAATCCCGAACCTAACATGAACCCGAAACCTAACATTTACCCTAACCCTAACCCGAACCCTAACCCTAATCCCGAACCCGAACCCTAACCCTAACCCTAACGCAAACCCGTACCCTAACCCGAACTACAACCCTAACCCGAAGAAAACCCTAACCCGAAATTTAACCCTAACCCTAAAACGAACCCTAACCCTTACCCTAACCCTAACCCTAAACCGAAACCTAAACCTTAACCTAACCCTAACCCAAAACCTAACCCGAACCCTATCCCGAACCCGAACCTGAACCTTAACCCTTACGCTAATCCTAAAACTAAAGCTAACCCTAAACCTAACAGTAAACCTAACTCTAAGCCTCATCCTAACCCTAAACGAACCCCAACCCTTATCCTAACACTAAACCTAACCCTAACCCAAACACTAATGCTAAACCTTAAACTAACCCTCACCATTACCCTAAACCGCACCCTAAACCTAACACGAACCCTAAGCCGAAACCTAACCCTAACCCTAACAATAAGCCTAACCCTAACCCTAACCCGAACCCTAACCCTAACCCTAACCCTAACCTTAACCCTAACCCTAACCCTAATCCTAACCCGAAACCTAACCCTTAACCTAACCCTAACCCTTACACTAACCCTAAACAAAACCCTAATCCTAAACCTAACCCTAACCCTAACCCTAACGTAACCCGAACGCGAACCCTAACCGTAACCCTAACCATAACCCGAACCCTAACCCTAAAAGGAACCGAACCCTAACCCGAAACCTAACCCTAACCCTAACCCTAAACCTAACATTAACCCTCATCCTAACCCTAACTTTAATCCTAACCTGAAACCTAACCTTAACCCTAACCCTAAACCTTACCCTAAACCTAAACCTAACCTGAACCCTAACCCTAACAGTAAGCCTAAAACTAACCCTATCCCTAAATCTAACCCTGACCCGAACCCTAAATTTAACCCTTACCCTAACCCTAACCCTAACACTAACCTAACCAGAACCGAACACTAAACCTAACCCTAACCCAAAAGCTAACCCTAACCTTAACACTAACCCTATCCCGAACCCGATTCTTAATCCGAACACTAACCCTAACCATAACCCGAACCCTAACCCTAACACTAACCCTAACCATAACCCTAAAACTAACCTTAACCAAAACCGGAACCCGAACCCTAACACGAACCCGAACCCTAACCCTAACCCTAACCCTAACCCTAACCCTAAACCGTAACCCTAATCCTAAACCTAAACCTAACCCTAAACCTTACCCGAACCCTAAACCTAACGCTAACCCTAACCCCAACCGGAACACTAAATTTAACCCTAACCCTAACCCTGAGGCGAAGCCTAACCCTAACCCTAACACAAAAGCTAACCCTAAAATTAATCCTAACCCTTACCCTAAACCGAAACCTAACCCTAACCCGAAAACTAAGCCGATGCCTAACCTTAATCCTAACCCTATCCCGAACACGAACCCTAACCCTAACACTAACCTTAACCCGATCCCTAATCCTAACCCAAACTCTAGCCTGAGCCCTAACCCTAACCCTAACCCTACCTATAACCCTAAACCTAACCCTAACCCGGACCCCAACCCGAACCCTAAACTTAACCCTAACCCTAAACCTAACCCTAACCTGAAACCTAACCCTAACCCAAACCTTAACCCAAAACCTAACCCTAACCCTATCCGTAACCTTAACCCGAACCCTAAGACTAACACTAACCCTAACCCGAACCGAAAACTTAACACTAACCCTAACCCAAACCCTAACCCTAACCCTAACCTTATTTTGAACCCTAACCCTAACCCGAACCCTCACCGGAACCCTAACCCTAAACCTAACACTACCTCTAACCCTAACCCGAAACCTAAACATAACATTAACACTAAACCTAATTCTAACCCGAACCCAAAAACTAAGCCTAACCCTAACCCGAACCCTAACACTAATACTAACCCTAAACCTAACACTAAACGTAATCATAAACCTAACCCTAAACCTAACCCTAAACTGAACCCGAAACTTAACCCTAACCGAACCCGGAACCTAACCCGACCCTAACCCGTACCCGAGCCCGAAACCTAAACTTAACCCTAACCCTAACCCTATCCCGAACCCTAACCCTAACCTTAATACAAACCCTAACCCGAACCCCATCATTAACCCTAACCCTAAACCTAAACCTAATCCTAACCCTAACCCTAACCAGGACCCTAACCCTAACACGAACCTTAACACTAACAATAACCCTACATCTAACCCTAACCCGAACCCTAACCCGGACCCGAACCCGAACCCTAAACTTAAACCTAAACCTAACCAGTAGACGAACCCTAAGCCTAAGCCTAACCCTAAACCTAACCCTAACCCGAACCCTATCCCTAACCCTAACCCTAACAGTAACCCTAAACCTAACCCTAACCCTAATCCTAACCCGAAACCTAAACCTTACCCTATCCCAAAACCTTACCCTAACCCTAACCAAAATCCTAATCCTAAACCTAACCCTAACCGTAACCCTAACCCTAATCCTAACCCTAACCCTAACCTAACCCGAACCCGAACCCTAACCTTAACCCTAACCCTAACCTGAACTCTAACCCGAACCCGAACCCTAACTCGAACCCTAACCCTAACCAGAACCGAACCCTAACCCGAAACCTAACTCTAACACTAACCCTAAACCTAACAGTAACCCTCACCCTAAACCTAACCCTAAACCTTACCCGAACCCTAAACCTAACGCTAACCCTAACCCGAACCGGAACACTAAATTTAACCCTAACCCTAACCCTGAGGCGAAGCCTAACCCTAACCCTAACACAAAAGCTAACCCAAAAATTAATCCTAACCCTTACCCTAAACCGAAACCTAACCCTAACCCGAAAACTAAACCGATGCCTAACCTTAACCCTAACCCTATCCCGAACACGAACCCTAACCCTAACCCTAACCTTAACCCGATCCCTAATCCTAACTCAAACCCTAGCCTGAGCCCTAACCCTAACCCTAAACCTACCTATAACCCTAAACCTAACCCTAACCCGGACCCCAACCCGAACCCTAAACTTAACCCTAACCCTAAACCTAACCCTAACCTGAAACCTAACCCTAACCCTAACCTTAACCCAAAACCTAACCCTAACCCTATCCGTAACCTTAACGCGAACCCTAAGACTAACACTAACCCTAACCCGAACCGAAAACTTAACACTAACCCTAACCCAAACCCTAACCCTAACCCTAACCTTATTTTGAACCCTCACCCTAACACGAACCCTCACCGGAACCCTAACCCTAAACCTAACACTACCTCTAACCCTAACCCGAAACCTAAACATAACATTAACACTAAACCTAATTCTAACCCGAACCCAAAAACTAAGCCTAACCCTAACCCGAACCCTAACACTAATACTAACCCTAAACCTAACCCTAAACGTAATCATAAACCTAACCCTAAACCTAACCCTAAACTGAACCCGAAACTTAAGCCTAATCGAACCCGGAACCTAACCCGACCCTAACCCGTACCCGAGCCCGAAACCTAAACTTAACCCTAACCCTAACCCTATCCCGAACTCTAACCCTAACCTTAATACAAACCCTAACCCGAACCCCATCATTAACCCTAACCCTAAACCTAAACCTAATCCTAACCCTAACCCAAACCAGGACCCTAACCCTAACACGAACCTTAACACTAACAATAACCCTACATCTAACCCTAACCCGAACCCTAACCCGGACCCGAACCCGAACCCTAAACTTAAACCTAAACTTAACCAGTAGCCGAACCCTAAGCCTAAGCCTAACCCTAAACCTAACCCTAACCCGAACCCTATCCCTAACCCTAACCCTAACAGTAACCCTAAACCTAACCCTAACCCTAATCCTAACCCGAAACCTAAACCTTACCCTATCCCAAAACCTTACCCTAACCCTAACCAAAACCCTAATCCTAAACCTAACCCTAACCGTAACCCTAACCCTAATCCTAACCCTAACCCTAACCTAACCCGAACCCGAACCCTAACCTTAACCCTAACCCTAACCTGAACTCTAACCCGAACCCGAACCCTAACTCGAACCCTAACCCTAACCAGAACCGAACCCTAACCCGAAACCTAACTCTAACACTAACCCTAAACCTAACAGTAACCCTCACCCTAAACCTAACTCTAATCCTAACCTGAACCTGAACCCTAACCCTAACCCTAACCCTAAACTAACCCTAACCCTCACCCGAACCTGAACCGTAACCCTAGCAGTAACCATAAAATTAACCCTAACCCTAAACCTAATCCTATCCCGAAGCCTAAAACTAACCCTAACCTAAACAAAACCCGAACCCTAACCCTAACGCTAACCCAAACCCTAAACCTAACCCGAACCCTAACCCTAACTCTAACCCTAATCCTAAGAGTAACCCTCATCCTAGCACTAACTCTAATCCTAACCCGAAGTAGAACCCTAAACCTAACCCTAAACCTAACCCTAACCCTAACACTAACCTTATCCCGAACCCAATTCCTAAACCTAACACTAACCCTAACCATAACCCAAACCCTAACCCTAACACTAACCCTAACACTAACCTTATCCATAACCCTAAACCAAACTCTATCCCTTGAACTAACCCTAATGAGAACCCTCACCCTAACCCGAATTCGAACCCGATCCCTAAACCTAAGGCTAATCCTAAAACTAACCCTAACCCTAACCCTAAACCTAAACCTAACACTAACCCTAACCTAACACTAACCCGAACCCTAACCCTTTCCCTAACGCTAAACCTAACAAAAACCCAAAACCTAAAGCTAACCCTAAATCTTATCCTAACCCTTACCCTAAACCGAAACCTAACCCTAACCCGAAAACTAAGTCGAACCCTAACCCTAACCCTAACACCAACCCTAACCCGAACCTTAACCCTAACCCTAACCCTAACCCAAACCCTGACCTTAAACGTTACCGTAACCCGAACCTGATCATTAATCCTAACCCTAACCATAACAATAATTCTAATCCTAACCCTAACCAGGAACCTAACCATAAACCTAACACGAACCGTAACCCTAACCCTAACCTTAACCCGAACACAAACCCTAACACTAACCCTAACCCGAACCTTTAACCTAACCCTAACCCTAACCCTATCCCGAACCCGATCATTAACCCTAACCCTAACCCTAACCTTAACCCTAACCTTAACCCTAATCCTAACCCGAAACCTAACCCTTAACCTAACCCTAACCCTTACACTAACCCTAACCAAAACCCTAATCCTAAACTTAACCCTAACCCTAACTTTAACCCTAACCCTAACCCTAACCCTAACCTAACCCGAACGCGAACCCTAACCATAACCCTAACCCTAACCCGAACCCTAACCCTAACCAGAACCGAACCCTAACCCGAAACCTAACCCTAACCCTAACCGTAACCTAACATTAACCCTCACCCTAACCCTAAATTTAATCCAAACCTGAATCCTAACCTTAACCCTAACCCTAAACTTAACCCAAACCTAAACCTAACCCGAACCCGAACCCTAACAGTAACCCTAAAACTAACCCTATCCCTAAATCTAACCCTGACCCGAACCCTGAATTTAACCCTTACCCTAACCCTAACCCTAACACGAACCTAACCAGAAATGAACCATAACCCTAACCCTAAACCAAAACCTAACCCTAACCTTAACACTAACCCTATCCCGAAACGGATCCTTAACCCTAACACTAACCCTAACCATAACCCTAAAACTAACCTTAACCAAAACCGGAACCCGAACCCTAACAGTAACCCTAAAACTAATCCTATCCCTAAATCTAACCCTGACCGGAACCCTGAATTTAACCCTTACCCTATCCCTAACCCTAACACGAACCTAACCAGAAATGAACCATAACCCTAACCCTAAACCAAAACCTAACCCTAACCTTAACACTAACCCTATCCCGAACCCGATCCTTAACCCTAACACTAACCCTAACCATAACCCTAAAACTAACCTTAACCAAAACCGGAACCCGAACCCTAACACGAACCCGAACCCTAACCCTAACCCTAACCCTAAACCTAACCCTAACCCTAACCCTAACCATAACCCTAAAACTAACCCTAATCCTAAACCTAAACCTAACCCTAAAACTTACCCGAACCCTAAACCTAAGGCTAACCGTAACCCGAACCGGAACACTAAATTTAACCCTAACCCTAACCCTGAGGCGAAGCCTAACCCTAACCCTAACCCGAACCCTAACCCTAAAAGGAACCGAACCCTAACCCGAAACCTAACCCTAACCCTAACCCTAAACCTAACATTAACCCTCATCCTAACCTTAACTTTAATCCTAACCTGAAACCTAACCTTAACCCTAACCCTAAACCTTACCCTAAACCTAAACCTAACCTGAACCCTAACCCTAACAGTAAGCCTAAAACTAACCCTATCCCTAAATCTAACCCTGACCCGAACCCTAAATTTAACCCTTACCCTAACCCTAACCCTAACACTAACCTAACCAGAACCGAACACTAAACCTAACCCTAACCCAAAAGCTAACCCTAACCTTAACACTAACCCTATCCCGAACCCGATTCTTAATCCGAACACTAACCCTAACCATAACCCGAACCCTAACACTAACACTAACCCTAACCATAACCCTAAAACTAACCTTAACCAAAACCGGAACCCGAACCCTAACACGAACCCGAACCCTAACCCTAACCCTAACCCTAACCCTAACCCTAACCCTAACCCTAACCCTAACCGTAACCCTAATCCTAAACCTAAACCTAACCCTAAACCTTACCCGAACCCTAAACCTAACGCTAACCCTAACCCCAACCGGAACACTAAATTTAACCCTAACCCTAACCCTGAGGCGAAGCCTAACCCTAACCCTAACACAAAAGCTAACCCTAAAATTAATCCTAACCCTTACCCTAAACCGAAACCTAACCCTAACCCGAAAACTAAGCCGATGCCTAACCTTAACCCTAACCCTATCCCGAACACGAACCCTAACCCTAACCCTAACCTTAACCCGATCCCTAATCCTAACCCAAACCCTAGCCTGAGCCCTAACCCTAACCCTAACCCTACCTATAACCCTAAACCTAACCCTAACCCGGACCCCAACCCGAAACCTAAACTTAACCCTAACCCTAAACCTAACCCTAACCTGAAACCTAACCCTAACCAGTAGCCGAACCCTAACCCTAACCCTAACCCTAAACCTAACCCTAAACCTAACCCGAACCCTAACCCTAAACCTAACCTTAACCAAAATCCTAATCCTAACCCGAAAACTAACCTTAACCCTAACTCTAAACCTAACAGTAACCCTTACCCTAACCCTAACTCTAATCCTATCCTGAACCCGAACCCTAACCCTAAACATAACACTAACCCTAACCCTAACCCTAACCATGAACCGTACCCAAAACATAACCGTAACCATAACCCTAACCCTAACACTAACCCTAACCCGAACCCGAACATTAACCATAACATTAACCCTAATCGTAACCCTAACCCTAACCATAATCCGAACCCTAAACCTAACGAGAACTGAACCCTAACCCTAACCCTAAGCCTAACACTAACCCTAATCCTAAGAGTAACCCTCACCCTAACCCTTACTCTAATTCTAACCCGAACCCGAACCCTAACCCTAACCCTAAACCTAACCCTAAACCTAACACTAACCCTAACCCGAAACCTAACCTTAACCCTAACTCTAACCTAACAGTAACCCTTACCCTAACCCTAACTCTAATCCTATCCTGAACCCAAACCCTAACCCTAACCATGACACTAATCCTAACCGTAACCCTAACCATAAACCGTACCCAAAACATAACCGTAAACATAACCGTAACCCTAACACTAACCCTAAACCGAACCCGAACATTAACCATAACATTAACCCTAATCGTAACCCTAACCCTAACCATAATCCGAACCCTAAACCTAACCCGAACCCGAACCCTAACCCTAACCCTAAACCTAACATTAAACCTAACCCTAACCCTAACACGAACCCTAACCCTAACCCTAACCCTAACCCGAACCCGATCATTAATCCTAACCCTAACCCTAACAATAATCCTAACCCTAACCCTAACCAGGAACCTAACCCTAACCCTAAAACGAACCCTAACCCTAACCCTAACCTTAACCCGAACCCAAACCCTAACACTAACCCTAACCTGCCGCAGTCTGGCTGGGCACAATTCAGGAGCCACTTGTCAAAAGAAACAAACTTTATTTTTAAAACTACAAATGCCAAACAAAACAGCTCCTCAGGAAAAACCCTCAGAGCCCAACTGCCACTACCGGCTTCCACACGCCTCTCCCACACACCAACCACCACCTCCCACAATCCTCCTGCTCTTGAGGCCGATTGGCTAGGTCGCGTGGGCGGAGCCAAAGAAGTCCCCCAATGAGCAGTTCCATAGTCTGAAGGGCAGGGAAACAGCCCAATGAACATGACCGCAGAGGAGCCAATCAGCTAGATGTTGCTGGGGCCACTGTGAGCCAATCATCAGCTGGCAGTCTGAAGGGCAGGGAAACAGCCCAATGAACATGACTGCAGAGGAGCCAATCAGCTAGATGTTGCTGGGGCCACTGTGAGCCAATCAGCAGCCGGCAGCTGGAAGTTTGCTGGCAGCTGGAAGTTTGCTGGGGCCCTTTGGCTGTGGCTCTCAACATCTCCCCCTCTCTGTTTAAACAACAAGCATGTGGCTTAGGGACCGTGTCTGCCTTAGGTTGTCCAATACTACATATGGTCCTTACCCGTCTTCGGATGAGCTGACCTCAGGGCGTCAGCCTCCTGTCTTAGGTTGGTACCATTGTAATTGGATCTTACCCGTCATTGACTACCGGTCCAGTATACAGCCACACCTGTGGAGAGGTACCAGCGGGGGGGTGAGGTTCTTTGCCTCACCTCTGTTGGCCCCCAAATAGCTGAACGATCATTACAAGCAGAAGGGAGGAAGATATACCAAATCAATACTCCAACACTACCACAAGTCGCTGCACCAACAGATAGTTCACAATGCATACAAGTGACAATGCATACAAGTGACACATAGTTTAGGCAAGTTCTGTAAGCGGTTCAGTGATGGCAATTGCAGAAACTGTAGATTAGTTTTATCTTTGTCTTCACCGGCACAGGGATGAAGATAGGAATTCTGGCAATAATGGCTAAAGAAAAAATTATATAACATTCTAGAAGGTACTAAAAGAAAACAATTTTCTTAACAATTCTTCACTGGCACTGGGATGAAGATAGAAATTCTGGCAATAATGGCTAAAGAAAACATTGTGTAACATTCCAGAAGGCACTAAAAGAAAACAATTTTCTTAACAATTTACATTATCTTCACCGGCACTGGGATGAAGATAGGAATTTTGGCAATAATGGTTAATATTAATAATTGTGTAACATTCTAGAAGGCACTAAAAGAAAACAATTTTCTTAACAATTTACATTATTTTGAAAAGAATTATTAAATATAATGAAAAGAATAGGTGAAAGTAAACAAACAGATCTGTTAACCTTCTTTTTTGTTTACATATTAAAATAATTCTTAACAGTTATTTACCCAATTTAAATTAAACCATTTAAATCACGTGAATAAAAAAAAAATTTGGATCCATTTTTTTTTTTATGAGCGCTCAATCATATATGATATATGGACATATGTACATTCAAACATATAACACAAAACACAAGTGTGCACACATAATATAATACATACAACACATAACATAATAGTAAAGGCCTTATAACTTTTTACAGGTGAAATCTCCATTGCAATGTTTAAAAACTCAATAGTCAAAAAAGAAAACAAATAGAACTGATCAGCAAAACATTAACCTAGGTCTGTATGAGCTCAAAAAACAAAATAGAACTTCATGATATGGGAAAGGGCAATAATAAAACAGATATTGAAAAAAGCATCCTGGTTCTGTTGCAGATGTAAGGATAGCCAAATTGGAGTTTTGGATATCAGCTATTATTGATTTGAGCCAAATCATCTTCTTTTTGGTCTGTAGAATTCGCTTTAGTTAATCTCTCTGGAATCCAAATTGGCTGCTGTTCTCCCTGTGGAAACACACAAACAGACCCCCGACTCCAGACAATCACTGGGTCAGGATTTTAGTTAATCTCTCCGGAATCCAAATCGGATGCTGTTCTTCCTGTGGAAACATATAAACAGGCCCCCGACTCCAGACAATCACTGGGTCAGGACCTTGGTTAATCTCTCTGGAATCCAAATCGGCTGCTGTTCTTCCTGTGGAAACACACAAACAGACCCCCGACTCCAGACAATTACTGGGTCAGGACCTTTCCATTGTCCTGTTAGAATATCTTTCCAAAGTACCTTGGGCTTATGTACATTTTTTGGACACATATGCCTTTCTGCAGCACTAAGTCCTGATGAATCCAAATTTAAAAAGTTTAGAGTAAAAAGGGTTATTTTAAGTTTATCTTTGGGGAATATATACCCTTTCCCAATTCCGTCTTTTTGCTTTAATAAGTACATTTTAATAGTTTGATGAGCTCTTTCAACTATGCCTTGTCCCTGTGGATTGTATGGGATTCCTGTTATATGAGTAATGCCAAATGATGAGCAAAATTGTTTAAAAGAAGTAGACGTATAACCAGGGGCATTATCTGTTTTTAACTGTTTTGGAATGCCCACAGTGGCAAAGTTTTGTAAGCAATGAGCTATAACATCTTTAGTTTTTTCTCCGGCATGAAGGGAGCCCATCAAAAATCCAGAAGAAGTATCAACTGTAACATGCAAATATTTTAATTTTCTAAATTCTGGCAAGTGTGTGACGTCCATCTGCCAAATATGGTTAGGTATCAATCCTCTAGGATTGATTCCAAGATTAACTTGTGGTAAAAAGGTCACACAATTTTGACATTGTTTTATTATTTGTCTAGCTTGTTCCTTAGTTATTTTAAAACGCTTTTGTAAAGTATTAGCATTGACATGGAACCTTTTATGAAAATTTATAGCTTCTTCTAGTATAGAGAAAATATGTACGTCATGTGTAGTTTTATCTGCTAAATCATTGCCCAAACTAAGGGCTCCAGGCAATCCTGTATGTGCCCTGATATGTCCTATAAAGAATGGATCTTTTCTGTCCCAGATTAAACTTTGTATAGTGGAAAACAAAGAGAAAACAGTAGAAGAAGGGGAAATCCTACCAGCATCTTCAAGGGATACTATAGCATTAACTATATACTGACTATCAGAAAATAAATTAAATACAGAATCTTTAAACATCACAAAAGTTTGTAATACTGCATTAAGCTCTACCTTTTGAGCTGATTGTTTGGGTACTAAAAATGTAAAAGTTCGATCAGGTGTAACTATTGCTGCTGTACCATTATTTGACCCATCAGTGAATATATTTGGAGCATTCATGATAGGTGTTTTTCTTGTCATTTTTGGAAAAATTACAGGATGCAATGACCAAAAAGACAATAAAGGATTAGATGGTAAGTGGTTATCAAATGAAACATTAGATTTGCACATGATTATTGCCCAAGTGTTTAACTCATTAGCTAATTCATCAATTTGATTCATAGTATATGGAGTAATAATTTTATTAGGAGAAATTCCAAACACTGCCTTTGCTGTTTTTATTCCTTTGAGTATTAATTGTCCTACAGCCTCAGGATACCTAGTAAGAATAGTGTTAGGAGAATAAGATAAATGTATCCATAATAATGGACCTTCTTGCCAAAATACTCCTGTAGGAATATTTTTTGTTGATAGTACAATAAATAATAAAGGCAAACTTATATCAATTCTATCCAAATGCATATTTTCCATATATGTTTCAATGATTTTTAATGCCTTTCTTGCTTCAGGCGTCAACATTCGGGGTGAATTTGGATCTGATGGACCTTTTAGGATATCAAATAAAGGTCCCAATTCTCCTGTTGGAATACCTAGATAAGGCCTTATCCAATTTATGTCTCCTAATAACTTTTGAAAGTCATTACGTGATTTGAGTTGATCTACTCGTATTTGAATTTTTGGTGGACGGACCATGGTTGAGGATAATAGAACTCCCAAATAATTAATTGGAAAATTTAATTGTACTTTATCTATTGCTATCTCTAGATTATAATTTTTTAATAAGTTTGTAAGTGTGGCATAACATTCTAGCAATGTGTTTTTAGCTTTGTGTGCTAATAATATGTCATCCATATAGTGAAATATTTGTAGCTCAGGATTTTGATTTCTAAGTGGCTGGATTACTTTGTTAACATAAATTTGACACATAGTTGGGCTGTTAGCCATCCCTTGAGGGAGTACTTTCCATTCATATCTCTGATCAGGACCTTCATGATTTAGTGCAGGGATAGTAAATGCAAAACGTGGACTATCCTCAGGATGAATTGGAATTGAAAAAAAACAATCTTTAATATCTATAACTAAAACATACCAAGTTTTTGGCAAAGCAGACAACTGAGGAATCCCCGATTGAGCAGGTCCCATAATGACCATTTCATTATTAATGGCTCTTAAATCTTGCAATAATCTCCATTTACCAGATTTCTTTTTGATGACAAAAATGGGAGTATTATGGGGAGATACAGAAGGTTGTATATGTCCTTCCACTAATTGTTGTTTGACCAGATCATGGGCTACTTGTATCTTTTCTTTAGTCAAGGGCCACTGAGGAACCCATACTGGTCTTTCTGATTTCCAGGTAATTTTTATTGTCTCAGTGGCCCTTTGTGAAAATCCAACCCATGTCTGTCTGTTCCTTGATTTATTTGTATTGGTGCTGCTATACCTTGTTCTTGTTTTTCTAATCTTTTTCCTTTCCTAAAACCTTGTCTAGCCATAATAGTGGGTGCATTTTGATTGATATTATTTGTTAATGTTAAACCTAATTGATCTAAGACATCTCGTCCCCATAAATTTACAGGAAGATGATCCAATACATATGGCTGTATAGTTCCTTCACATCCTTCAGGATCCTTCCAATCTAATACCATTGCACTTTTATCGGGATTATTCGCCACTCCTAGGCCTCGAAGCGTTTGAGTGGCTTGTTGTAATGGCCAATGTTTTGGCCATTCTTGACGAGAGATAATGCTAAGGTCTGCACCTGTATCCAGTAACCCATTAAATTCATGTCCTTGAATATTTAGTTTTAGCATGGGGCGAGAATCTAAATTTAAAGAAAGCATAGCCCAATCTACACCTGTGGAGCCTAATCCCTTGGAACCTCTTTCTACAGCATGACTGGAAAATTTATCATGTAGGCATGGTATTATTAGTAACTGTGCTATTATTCTATCTCCTGGTGAAATTACTGATATACCCTTTGGATAACTGGCTATAATTTTTATTTCACCTTCATAATCGGGATCAATTACTCCAGGACTTATCAAAAGTGCTTTTAGAGTAGAAGAGCTGCGTCCCAATAATAAGCCTACTGTTCCTTTGGGAAGAGGTCCTTTCACCCCTGTGGGAATGATTTGAACTCCCATCTCTGGAGTTAGTACTGATTTGGCGGAGGCGCAGATGTCCAACCCTGCGCTCCCTCTAGTCTGTCTGACGAGGGATCTGATGCCCTGGGAACTACCCTGATGGGGTTGCTGGGGTTGCTGGGTTCCTCCAGAGCTCCGTATATTTGTGGTTTGGGGCCCCGGAGCATTGGGGCCCCCTGTCCGTTTTTTGGCAACGGAACCCGATGCCTTTGTCCACGATATTGTGGATAAAAACCTTGTCCTTGCTCGTTTTTTGATAATGGAGTACCCTCTATGGTGGTTTGAGAACGGCATTCATAAGCCCAATGTCTCCCTCTACGGCATCGTGGGCAAATACCCGGTATTCTATTCCTTTGATACCTAGTATTGTTAAACCCTCCTCCTATGGGGCAATTCCTTTTAAAATGTCCTGCTTGTTGACAATTGTAGCATGTTCTTGGCCCGGCATCTAAAGCCTGTTTTACTGCAGCTGCCACAATTTGCCCTTGTTCATTAATGTCTCTGGCATCTAAAGCCTGTTTTACTGCAGCTGCCACAATTTGCCCTTGTTCATTATTGTCTCTGGCATCTAAAGCCTGTTTTACTGCAGCTGCCACAATTTGCCCTTGTTCATTAATGTCTCTGGCATCTAAAGCCTGTTTTACTGCAGCTGCCATGACTTGCTCTTGTTCATTAATGTCTCTACACAATTTAATATATTTGTTTAAATCTTCCTGTTTCCATGGTCTAATGATATCTCTGCACCAACGATTCGCTTGGTCATAAGCCAGTTGTTTTATTAATGGCATTGCTTGTTCTGTATTCCCCAAAACTCTGGTAGCTGTTTGAATAAGCCTATCTACAAATTCAGCATAAGGTTCATTAGCTCCTTGTATTATCTTAGATAATTGACCTTGTAAACCTCCATGTCCTTGTAAAGTCTTCCATGCCTTAAGTGCATCTACAGCAATTTGTGCATATACACCAGGATCATATGCAAGTTGTTGCTGCCGATCCTCATAAGGTCCCTTTCCTAACAACATATCTAGATTTCTCTGAGGATAACCAGCTGCTGCATTTCCCATAGCCGTCTCCTTGCAAAATTCCTCATTAGCAACCTTCCATAACAGGTATTGTCCTCCAGTTAGCACAGCTTTACACATATTAGCCCAATCTGCTGGCGTCATATTTAAGTTGGTAATGGATTCGATCAAGCTTACAGTGAAGGGTGCTTGAGGACCATAGGTTGTTACAGCCTCTTTTAGCTCCTTCACTGTTTTGTAAAATAAACCCTGGTGAATTCGCTGCCCTCCTACCTCAAATACAGGGCATACTTGAGATCCTGTCTCAGGATCCCAACTATCAACTTCGGGGGTTGGGAGCCTCCTAGCATATGGAGGTGGTGCTGTTGGTTGGAGACTTTCACTCTCTAATAGAAAGATGTTATTAACAGTCTCCTGTTGTAACTTTTCCCCTGATGGCTTTTGCTGCTCTAAACTTCCTTCCTCTACCTTTGTCTGAACTGAAGGCTTTGGACTAAGCAAACCAGATATGTTCGCCCACAATGTCAATGTGCCAACTGGCAGAGTCCCTGGGTTGTACTTTTCTATTCTTTTTAAATCTTCACCATGATGTTTCCATTGTGATATATCTAACAACTCCTCCTTAAATAGCCATGGGCTATATTTTTGTATTGTATCAACGTATGCCCTGAGTATTCTTGATTTTACTGAGATGCCTCCTTTGTCTAACAATTTACTTAACACTCTTTCGGTTTGTTTTTTACTAATTGCTGATCCCGTATTTCTACTATAATACAACCCAGCAAGATAACACCAAACCAAACCGAGACAGAATCCATTAAAAATGGAACAACAAAATTTCATTATAGCCTTTCTATCCACCTGACATGTGCATCCGTCCTTTCTCCCTATCTGTTCCTCAGACGTAAATAGTTTTTCCTCAAATGTGAGCGGTTTTTCTTCCGTCTCACTCATCTCCAGGGACTGAAATGTCCATCCTTCCTTTCTCCCTATCTGTTCCTCAGACGCAAATAGTTTTTCCTCAGATGTGAGCGGTTTTTCTTCCCTCTCACTCATCTCCAGGGACAGGCAACTTAAAACAAAAATGAAGCAAAACAAAAGAGTAAACTTAGAATGGCTACCCATCCTCTCGCCCTGCCCTCAGGGGCGAGCAGTTTACTTACCCTCAGTCGCTCCCCGTGCGAGCCACCAAATGCCGCAGTCTGGCTGGGCACAATTCAGGAGCCACTTGTCAAAAGAAACAAACTTTATTTTTAAAACTACAAATGCCAAACAAAACAGCTCCTCAGGAAAAACCCTCAGAGCCCAACTGCCACTACCGGCTTCCACACGCCTCTCCCACACACCAACCACCACCTCCCACAATCCTCCTGCTCTTGAGGCCAATTGGCTAGGTCGCGTGGGCGGAGCCAAAGAAGTCCCCCAATGAGCAGTTCCATACTCTGAAGGGCAGGGAAACAGCCCAATGAACATGACCGCAGAGGAGCCAATCAGCTAGATGTTGCTGGGGCCACTGTGAGCCAATCATCAGCCGGCAGCTGGAAGTTTGCTGGCAGCTGGAAGTTTGCTGGGGCCCCTTTGGCTGTGGCTCTCAACACTAACCCGAACCTTTAACCTAACCCTAACCCTAACCCTATCCCGAACCCGATCATTAACCCTAACCCTAACCCTAACCCTAATCCTAACCCTAACCCCAACCAGAACACTAACCTTAACCCGAACCAGAATGCTAACCCTAAACTTAACCTTAACCCGAACCCTAACACTAACGTGAACACTACCCTAACCCTAACCCGGACCCCAACCCGAACCCTAAAATTAAACCTAACCCTAACCAGTAGCCGAACCCTAACCCTAACCCTAACCATAAACCTAACCCTAAACCTAAACCGAACCCTAACCCTAAACCTAACCTTAACCAAAATCCTAATCCTAACCCGAAAACTAACCTTAACCCTAACTCTAAACCTAACAGTAACCCTTACCCTAACCCTAACTCTAATCCTATCCTGAACCCGAACCCTAACCCTAACCATAACACTAACCCTAACCCTAACCCTAACCATGAACCGTACCCAAAACATAACCATAACCATAACCCTAACCCTAACACTAACCCTAACCCGAAACCGAACATTAACCATAACATTAACCCTAATCGTAACCCTAACCCTAACCATAATCCAAACCCTAAACCTAACGAGAACTGAACCCTAAACCTAACCCTAAGCCTAACACTAACCCTAATCCTAAGAGTAACCCTCACCCTAACCCTTACTCTAATTCTAACCTGAACCCGAACCCTAACCCTAACCCTAAACCTAACCCTAAACCTAACACTAACCCTAACCTGAACCCTAACCCTAACCCTAACCTTAACCTGAACCCAAACCCTAACACTAACCATAACCCGAAACCTAACCTTAACCCTAACTCTAACCTAACAGTAACCCTTACCCTAACCCAAACTCTAATCCTATCCTGAACCCAAACCCTAACCCTAAACATGACACTAACCCTAACCCTAACCCTAACCATAAACCGTACCAAAAACATAACCGTAAACATAACCCTAACCCTAACACTAACCCTAAACCGAACCCGAACATTAACCATAACATTAACCGTAATCGTAACCCTAAACCTAACCATAATCCGAACCCTAAAACTAACCCGAACCCGAACCCTAACCCTAACCCTAAACCTAAGCCTAAACCTAACCCTAACCATAACACGAACCCTAACCCTAACCCTTACCCTAACCCGAAACCGATCATTAATCCTAACCCTAACCCTAACAATAATCCTAACCCTAAGCCTAACTAGGAACCTAACCCTAACCCTAAAACGAACCCTAACCTTAACCCTAACCTTAACCCGAACCCAAAACCTAACACTAACCCTAAACCAAATCTTTAACCTAACCCTAACCCTAACCCTATCCTGAACCCTATCATTAACCCTAACCCAAACAATAACCCTAATCCTAAACCTAACCCTAACCAGGACACTAACCTTAACCCGAACCAGAACGCTAACCCTAATCTTAACCTTAACCCGAACCCTAACACTAATGCGAACACTAACCCGGACCTTAACCCGGACCCCAACCCAAACCCTAAAGTTAAACCTAACCCTAACCAGTAGCCGAACCCCAACCCTAACTATAAACCTAAACCTAACTCTAAACCTAACCTGAACCCTAACCATAACCCTAACCCTAACCTTAACCAAAACCCTAATCCTAACCCGAAACCTAACCTTAACCCTAACTCTAAACCTAACAATAACCCTTACCCTAACCCTAACTCTAATCCTATCCTGAACCCAAACACTAACCCTAACCATAACACTAACCCTAACCCTAACCCTAACCATGAACCGTACCCAAAACATAACCGTAACCCTCACCCTAACCCTAACTCTAATTCTAACCCGAACCCAAACCCTAACCCTAACCCTAAACCTAACCCTAAACCTAACACTAACCCTAACCCGAATCCGATCCCTAACTCTAACCTAACCCTAACCCGAACCCTAACTCTAACCCTAAACCTATCCCTAAACCTAACGTGAACCCTAACCAAAAACCTTACCCTAACCCCCACCAAAACCCGTGAAAACTAACATGAACCCCAACCCTAACCCGAACCCTAGCACTAACCCTAACCCAAACCCTAAACCTAACCCTAACAATGATACTAACCCTAACCCGAACTCGATCCCTAACCCTAACCCTAACCCTAACCCTAAACCTAACCCTAACCCTAACCCGAACCCGAACCCTAACACTAACCCGAACCCTAAACCTAACCCTAACACTAAGCCGAAACTTCTCCCTAACTCTAACCATAAACTTAACCCTAACTCTAAACCTAACCCTAATCCGAACCCTAACCATAACCCTAACCCTAACACGAACCCGAACCCTAACCCTAACCTTTAGCGTAACCCTCACCCTAACCCCAACCCGAACACTAACCCTAAACCCAACCCTATACAAAACCATAACCCTAAACCCCACCCTAACCTGAACCCTAAACCTAACTCTAACCCTAACCCGAACCCGAACCCGAACACGAAGCCGAACCCTAAACCTATCCCTAACCCTAATACTAACAATAACCCTAACCGTAAACCTAAACCGAACCCGAACCCAAACCGTAACTCTAAACCTAATGCTAACCCTAAACCTAACCCGAACCCAAAATTTAACCCTAACCCTAACCCTAACCCTAACCCTAAACCTAACCCTAACCCTAAACCTAACACGAACCCGAACCTGAACCCTAACCCAAACCCTCACCCTAACATTGAAACTAACGTTAATCCTAACCCGAACCCTAACCCTAACACTAAACGTAACTCTAAACCGAACCCGAATCCTAACAATAAACGGAACCCGAAACCTAACCCTTACCATAACCCTAAACCTAAACCGAACCCTAACTCTAACCCTTACCCTAACACTAAACCTAACCCTAAACCTAAACCGAACCCGAACCTGAACACTAACCCTAACCCGAACAATAACCCTAATCCTAACCTCAACCATAACCCTAACCCTAACCCTAAACTTAACATTAATCCGAACCCGAACCCTAACCCTAACCTGAACCCGAACCCTAACCATAACCCCTACTCTAACCTTAACATAACCCGAACCCTAACCCTAACACTAAACCTATTCCTAACCCGAACCCTAACCCTAAACCGAACCCTAAACATTAACCTAACCTGAAATCGAACCCTAAAGGTAACCCGAATCAGAAACCTAACCCTAACCCTAACACTAACCCTAACCGGAACCCGAACCCTAACGATAACCCTACCCCTAACCGTAAATCTAAGCCTAACCCTAACCCTAACCCTAACCTGAACCTGAACCCTAACACGAACCATAATCCTAAACCTAATACTAACCCTAACCCGAACCCGAAACCGAACACTAACCCTCACCCTAACCCTAACCCTAAACCTAACAATAATCTGAACCCGAAACCTAAACCTAACCTGAACCCTCACCCTAAACCTAACCCCAAACCTAACCCTAACCTGAACCCGAAACCTAAACCTAACCTGAACCAAAAGCCTTACCTAACCCTTACACTAACATTAACAATAACCCTAATCCTAACCCTAACCCTAACCCGAACCCTAAACCTAACACTAACCTTAAACATAACCCTAACATGAACCGGTTCCTTAAACCTAACCCTAACACTAACCCTAACCCTAACCCGAACCCGAACCCAAACCTTAACCCGAACCGTATCCCTAACCCTAACCCTAACACAAACACGAACTTTAAAACCTAACCCTAACTCTAACCATAACCCTAATCCTAATCCTAACCCTAACCCGAACCCTAACTCTAACACTAACCCTAAACCTAACCCTAACACGAACCCGAACTTTAAACTTAACCCTAACTCTAACCCTAAACCTAACCATAACCCTAACCCGAACCCAAACCTTAAACCTAACCCTATCCCTAACCCTAACCCTAAAACTAACCCTAACACGAACCCTAACACGAACCCGAACCGTAACCCTTACCCTAACCCTAAACCTAACCCTAACCTAAACACGAACACTAACTCTAACCCTAACCCTAACACGAAACCGAACCCGAACCCTAACCCTAACACTAACTATAATATTAACACTAACCCGAACCCTAACCCAAACCCTAACCCTAACCCTAAACCTGACCCCAACCCGAACCTGAACACTAACCCTATACCGAACCCTAACCATAACCGTAACCCTAAACCTAAACCTAACCCGAACCCGAAACCTAACCCTGAACCGAAAAATAACCCTAACCCTAACCCTAAAAATAAGGCTAACCCTAAACTTAACCCGAACCCTAACCCTAACCCTAAACCTAAACATAGCGCGAACATGAACCCTAAATCTCTCCCAAACCCGAACTGTAACCCTAACCCTATCGCGAAAACTAACATGAACCCGAAATCTAACCCGAACCCGAACCCTAACCCTAACCCAAACCCTAACCCTAACCCTAACTCTAAAACTAACCCTAACCTGCACTCGAACCCTAACCCTAACCCTAACCCTAAACCTAAACCAATACCTAACCCTAACCCGAAACCTAACACTAACCCTAACCCTACCCGAACCCGAATCCCAACCCTAAACCTAAACCTAACCCTAACCCAAACCGTAACCCTAAGCCTAACCCTAACCCGAACACGAACCCTAACCGTAACCCTAACCCTACCCCTAACCCTAACCGTAAACCTAAACCGAACCCGATCTCGATCCCTAACCCTAACCCTAAAACTAACCCTAACCATAAACCTAACATTAACCCAGAACCCGAACCCTAACCATAACCCTAACCTGAACCCAAACAGTAACCCCTACATTAACCCTAACATAACTCGAACCCTGACACTACCACTAACCCTAATCCTAACCCGAACCAAACCCTAACCCGAAACCTAACCCTAACCCGAACCTGAACCCTAACCCTAACCAGAACACGAACACTAACTCTAACCCTAATCCTAACCCTTTCCCGAACCCGAACCATAACCCTAACCCTAATCCTAATCCGAACCGTAACCCTAACCATAATCCTAAACCTAACCTAAACTGTACCCTAACCCTAAACCTTACCTAAATCCGAACTCAAACCCTAACCCTAAACCTAGCGCTAACCCTAACACTAACCCTAAAACAAACCCTAACCCGAACCTTTACCATAACACTGAACCTAAACCTAACCCTGAACCTAACCCTAACCCGAACCCTAAACTAACCCTAACCCTAATTTGTACCCGAACCCGAACCCCTAACCCGACCCCTAACCCTAACCCTAACATTAACATTAAACATAATCCTAACCGGAAACCTAACCTAACCCTAATCATAACCCTAATATTAACACTAAACCTAACCCTAACCCGAACTCGAACTCTAATCCGAAGCTGAACCCTAACCCTAACCTCAACCCTAACCCTAAAATTAACACTAACCCTAATTCTAAACCGAGCCCTAACTCTGACCTTAAACCTAAACCTAACCCTAACCCTAACCCGAATCCGATCCCGAAACCGAACCCTAATCCTAACCCAACCCTAACACTAAACCGAACACGACATCGAAACCTATCCCTAACCCTAACCCGAACCCTAACTCTAACACTCATCATTAACACTAACCCTAAACCTAACCCTAGTCGCACCCGTACCCTAACCCTAACCCGACCCCAAACCCTAACACTAACGCCAATCTTAACCCTAAACCTAACCTTAACACAAACCCACAATCTAACCCGAACCCCTAACCCTAACACTAACCCTAACCCTAACCCGAACCCTAACCCTAACCATAACCCGAATCCTAACCCTAACTCTAACCAGAACCCTAACAATAACCCTAACCATAATCCTAACCCGAAGGCGAAACCTAACCCTAAACCTAACCCTAACCCACACCCTAACCCTAACCATAAACATAACGCTAACCCTAACCCTAACGCTAACCCGAACTCTAACCCGAACCCGAACCCTAACCCTAACCCTAAGCCTAACCCTAACTTGAACCCGAACCCGAAACCTGATCCTAACCCTACCCCTAACCGTAACATTAACACTAACGCTAATCCTAACCCGAATCCTAACCCTAAACCTGAAACTAACCCTAATCCTAACCCTAACCCTAAACCTAACGCTAACCTGAACCCGAACCCTAACCCTAACCCAACCCTAACACTAAACCGAACCCGACATCGAAACCTATCCCTAACCCTAACCCTTAACCTCATCAAAACCCTAACATTAACACTAACTCTAATCTTAACCCGAACCCGAACACTAAACCTAAACCAAACCCTAACCCGAAACCTAACCCTATCCTGAACCCGAATCCTAACCCTTACCCTAAACCTAACCCTAAACCTAACCCTAACCTTGAAGTCTAACCCTAACAATATCGCTAACCCTAACCCTAAGCCAATCACTAAACCTACCCTAACCCGAATCTTAAACCCTAACACTAACCCTAACCCTAAACCTAATCCTAGCCCTAACCCAAACCCTAACCCTAAACCGAACCGTAACCCTAACCCTAATCTAACCCGAACCCTATCCGGAACCCGAACCCTAACCCTAACCCTAACCCTAACTCTAACATGAACCCGAACCAGAACCCTAACCATAACCCTAAACCGAACCCTAAAGCAAACCCTAACATGAACCCGAACCCTTACCAGAACCCTAACCCTATCCCTAACACTAACCCTAATCCTAACGCTAACCCGAACTTTAAACCTAACCTTATCCCTAACCCTAACACTAAAACCTTACCCTAACCTGAACACGAACCCAAAACTCACCCTAACCCTAAACCTAAACCTAACATTAACACTAAACTTAATCCTAACCCAACCCCAAATCCTAACCCTAATCCATAAACCTAACTCTAATCCTAACCCTAACCCGAACCCTAAACTAACCCTAAACCTAACCCAAACCCTAACCTTAACACTAACCGTTATCCTAACCCGAACACTAACCCTAACCCTAACCCTAACCCTAAACCCTAAACCTAAACCTAAACCGAACCGGAACCCTAACCCTAACTTGAACCCAAACCCTAATCCAAACCCTAACACTAACCCTAACCCTAACCCTAATTTTAACACTAACCGTAATCCTAACCCGAACACTAACCCTAACCCTAACCCTACCCTAACCCTAAACCTAACACTAACCAGTACCCGAAACCTAAACCTAACCCTAAAACAAACCCTAACTGTAACCGGAACCTAACCATAACCTGAACCCTAAACCGAACCCTAACTCTAACTCTAAACCTAAACCTAACGCGAACCCTAACATGAACCCGAACCGTAACCCTAACCCTAACCCGAACCCTAACCCTAACCCTAACTCTAAAACTAACCCTAACCCAAAACGTAACCCTATCCCTAACCCTAAAACAAAACCTAACCCTAACCCGAACACAAACTCTAACCCTAAACATAACCCTAAGCCTAAGCCTAACGCTAACAAGAACCCGAACCAGAACACTAACCCTAACCCTAATCCTAACATTAACACTAACCCTAATCGTAAACCGAACCCCTCACCCTAACCCTACACCTAATCCTAGCCATAACCCGAACCCTAACCGTAAAGTGAAGTGTAACCCTAACCCTAACCCTAACCTGAACCGGAACCCAAACCCTAACTCTAACCCTACCCCTAACATTAACACTAACCCTAATCCTAACCGGAACCCTAACCCCTAACCCTAACCCTAACCCTTACCCTAATCCTAACCCTAATCCGAACTTTAAATCTAACCCTAACACTAACCCTAACCCTAAAACTTACCCGAACCCTTACCCAAACCCTAACCCTAACCCTAACCCAAACACGAAACCTAACACTAACCCTAACCATAATACTAACCCTTAACCTAACCTGAACCCGAACACTTACCCGAACCCTAACACTAACCTGAACCCTAAGCCGAACCCTAAACCTAACCCTAACCCTAACCCGAACCCGAACCATAACCCTAACCTAAACAGTAACCCTCACCCCTATCCCTAACTCTAATCCTAACCCCTAACCCTAACCCTATCCAAACCCTTATCCTAACCATAACCCAAACCCTAATCCGAAACCTAACCCTAACCCCAACCCTAAACCTAAACCCTAACCGGAACCGAACCCTATCCCTAACCCTAACACTATCCGAAGCCTAACCCGAACACGAACCGTAACACTAACACTAATGCTAACCCTAAAACGAACACTAACCCTAACCCTAACCGTTACTCAAACCCTAACCACAACCTTCATCCTAAACCGAACCCAAACCATAACACGAACCCTAACCCTAACCCTAACTCTAATCTGAACCCTAACCCTATCGTGAACCCTAACCATAACCCTAACCCCTACGCGAGCCCTAACCCTAACCCTAACCCTAACCCGAACCCTAAAATGAACACGAAGACTAACCCGAAACCTAACCCTAACCCTAACCCGAACCCGAACCCTAACCCTAACTCTAACCCTAAAACTAACCCTAACCCCTAACCTAACCCGAATCCTAACCCTATCCGGAGCCCTAATCCGAAACCTAACCCTAACCCTAACACTAAAACCTAACTCGAACCCTAACATGAACCCTTAACCATAACCCTAACCTAAACCCGAACCCTAACCCTAACCTAACCCTAACCCTACCCCTAACGCTAAAACGAACCCTTACCCTAACCCGAACCTAAACCGAACCCTAACCCTAACCATAACCCTAACCCTTACCCGAACCCTAACCCTAACCCAAACCCTAAGCCGAACCCTAAACCTAACCCTAACCCTAACCCTAACATGAACCATAACTCGAACCCTAACCCCAACTTGAACCAAAACCATAACCCGAATCCTAAACCTTACCCTAACCCTAACCTAACCTAAAGAGTAACCCTCACCCTAACCCTATCTCTAATCCTAAACCAAAACCAAAACCTAACCCCAAACCTCACCCTAACCATAAACCTAAACCTAACCCGAACCCTAACCCTAACCCTAACCCTAAACCGAACACTTATCCAAACCCTAACCCAACACCTAATCCAAACCCTAACCCTAAACACAACACTAAACCTAAAACCTAAACCTAACCCTAAGCAGAACCCGAACCCTAACCCTAACCCTAACACTATCCGAACCCTAACCCAAACCCGAAACCGAACCCTAACACTAATGCTAACTCTAAAACGAACCCTAACCCTAACCCTAACCCTAACTGTTACTCAAACCCTAACCACAACCCTAACACTAAACGGAACCCAAACCATAACCCGAACCCTAAACCTAACTCTAATCTGAAACCTAACCTAACCCGAAACCTAACCCTAAACCTAACCCCTACCCGAGCCCAAACCCTAACCATAACCCGAACCCGAACCCTAACATGAACACGAACCCTATCCCGAAACATAAAACGAACCCTAACCCTAACTCTAACCCTTAAAAGTAACCCTAACCCTAACCTAAACCGAATCCTAACACTATCCCGAGCCCTAATCCAAACCCTAAGCCTAATCCTAAACCTAAACCTAACCCGAACCCTAACGTGAACCCTAACCCTAACCCTAACCCTAAACCTAACCCAAACCCGAACCCGGACCCGAACCCAGAACCTAACCCTAACCATAACCATAATATTAAACCTAACCCTAACCTAATCCTAACCCTAACACTAACCCTAACACGAACCCTAAATCTAAACCTAATCCTAAGCCTATACCTAACCCTAACACTAACCCGAACCCGAACCCTAAACCTTACCCTAACCCTAACCCTAACATTAACACTAACCCTAATCCAAACCCTAACCCTAACCCTAACCCGAACACGAAACCAAACCCTAACCCTAACGCTAAACCTAAAACTAAACTTAACCATAACCCTAACCCGAACCCTAACCCTAACCCGACCCTAAGCCGAACTCTAACCCTAACCCTAACCCTAACCCTAACTCTAACCCGCACCCTAACCCTAAACCTAACCCTAAGAATGACCCGAATCCTAACCCTAACACTAACCCTAACCTAACCCTAAACTAAACAGTATCCCACACCCTAACCCTAACTCTAATACTAACCGGAACCCGAACCCTATCAACAACCCTAACAATAAACCAAATCCTAACCCTAACCCGAACCCTAACCATAAAAGTAACCCTAACCCTAAACCGAAACCTTATCCTAACCCTAACCCTAACCCTAATCCAAACCCTAACCCCAACCCCAACCCTAACCCTAAACCTAACATTATCCCTAACCCTAACCGGAACCTGAATCCTAATCCTAAACCTAACACTAAGCCTCTCCGAACCCGTACCCGAACCCGAACCCAAACCCTAACACTAATGCTAACCCTAAACCAAACCCTAACCCTAACTCGAACCAAAACACTAACCCTAATCCTAACCCAAACACGATCCCTAACCCAAACCGTAAGCCTATCTCTAAAACTATCGCGAACCCTAACCCGGACCCGAACCCGAAACCCAAGCTTAACCCTGACCATAACCAGTAGCCAAAACCGAAACCTAAACCTAACCCTAACCCTAACCCTAACCCTAATCCTAACCCTACCCTGAACCCTAATACGAACACTAACCCTAACCCTAACCCTAAACATAAACCTAACACTAAACCTAACCCTAACGGGAACCTGAACCCTAACCCTAACCCTCACCCTAACTGTATCCGAACCCTAACCCGAACACGAACCCGAAACCTCACACTAATGATAACCCTAAAATTGACCTTAACCGTAACCCTAACCCTAACCCTAATCTTAAACCTAACCCTAACCCTAACCTGAACCCGAACATTAACCCTAACCCTAACCCTAACCCTAACTCTAACCCTAAACTTAACCCTAACCCTACCCGAACCCTAACCCTAACACTAAGCCTAAACCTAACCCTAACACTACCAAAAACCCTAACCCTAATCCTAACCCTATCCCTAAAACGAACCCTAACCCTAACCCAAACAGGACCCTAACCAGAACACTAACCCTAACCCTAAAACTAACCCTAATCCTCAAACTTACCCTAAACCTAAACCGAAATCTAACCAGAACCATAAACCTAAACCTAATCCTAACCCTAACCATAAACCTAACCCTAACCCTATCCCTAACCCGAACCCAAACATGAACCTGAACCTTAACCTGAACCCTAAACCTAAACCTAACCCTAAACCTAACCCTAACCCTAACACTAACCCTAACCCTAACCCTAACCCTAACCCTAACCCTAACCCTAACCCTAACACTTATCCTAACACTAAACCTAACCCTAACCCTAACCTAATTCGAACTCGAACCCTAACATTAACCCGAACCCTAACCAGAACCCTAACCCTAACCCGAACCCTAAACCTAACCCTAAACGTAACACGAACACGAACCCTAAGCCTATCCACAACCAGAACCCTGAACCTAACCCTAACCCTAAACTGAACCCAAACCATAACCCGAATCCTAACCCTAACCCTAACCCTAACCCGAACCCTAATCCTAACCCTAACCCTAAACCGAACCCGAACCCGAACCCTAAACCTAACACTAACCCTAACCGTAACCATAACACTACAACTAAACTTAACCCGAACATGAACACGAACCCTAACCCTAAACCTAACTCTAACCCTAACCCGAACCCTAACCCTAACCCTAACCCTAAAGGGAACCCTAAACCTTACCCTAACCCTAACCCTAAACCTAACCGGAACCCTAACCCTAACCCTAAACATAACCATAACCCTAACTCTAACCCTAACCCTAACCCTAACCGGAACCTAATCCTTACCCTAGACCTAACCGTAACCGTAACCCTAACCCTAAAGGTAAACCTAAAACTAACCCTAACCCTAAACCTAACCCGAACCCTAACACTAACTCGAACCCTAAGCCGAACCCTAACACTAACCCTAACACTAACCCTAACCCGAACAGAACCATAACCCGAACCCTAAGCCTAACCCTAAAGATAACACGAACCCTAACACTAAACGTAAACCTAACTCTAACAGTAACCCTCACCCTAACCCTAACTCTAATCCTAACACGAACCCGAACCCTAACCCCAACGCTAAATCTAACCCTAACACTTACCAGAACCCTAATCCTAACCCTAACCGTAACCCGAAATGTAACCCTAATCCTAACCCTAACCCTAATTCTAACCGAAACCCTAACCCTAACTTTAACCCTAAGTCTAACCCTAACCCTAACGGGAACCCGAACCCTAACCTTAACCCTAACCCTATCTGAACCCGAACTCGTACCCGAAAACGAAACCTAACACTAATGCTAACCCTAAAACTAAACCTAACCCTACCCTAACCATAACCTAACACTAAATCAAACACTAACCTTAAACCTATCCCTAACTCTAACCCTAACCCTGACTCGAACACTAACCCTAACCCTAACCCTAACCCGAACCCAAAACTTAACCCGAAACATACACTAACCCTAAACCTAACCCGAACCCAAACCATTACCCTAACCCTAACCCTAACCCTAACCCTAACTCTACCCCTAACCCAAAACCTAAACCTAAGCCTAACCCTAACCCTACCCGAACCCTAACCCTAACCCTAAACCTAACCCTAAACCTAACCCTAAACCTAAACGAAACTTAACCCTAACCCTAACCCTAACAATAACCCTAACCAGAATTCTAACCCTAACCCGAACAGAACCCTAACCCGAACAGAACCCTAACCCGAACCCTAACCCTAAAACTAACCCTAACTCTAACCTTAACCCTAAACCTAAACCGAACCCTAAACTTTACACTAACCCTAAGCTAAACCTAACACGAACCCTAAACCTAAGCCTAATCCTAACCCTAACCATAATCCTACCCTAACCCTAACCCTAACCCGAACCCTAACATGAACCCGAACCCAAATTGAACACTAAACCTATACCTAACCATAACACTAACCCTAACCCTAACCCTAACCCTAACCCGAACCGTAACCCTAACTCTAACACTAACCCTAACCCGAAACCTAACATAAAACCGAACAGTAACCAAAAGCCTAACCCTAACTCTAACCCTAACCCGAAACGTAACACTAACCCGAACCCTAACCATAACCCTAACTCTAACTCTAATTCAAACCCAGACCCTAACCCGAACCCTAACCCTAAACAACCCTAAACCTAAATCTAACCCTAACCCGAACGATAAAACTAATCCTAACCCTAATCCTAACCCTAACCCTAACCCTATCCCTAACCCTACCCTAACCTAAACCTAAGCCTAACCCTAACCCTACCCGAACCCTAACCTAACCCTAAACCTAACCCTAAACCTAACCCTAAACCTAAACCGAAACTTAACCCTAACCCTAACCCTAACAATAACCCTAACCCGAATTCTAACCCTAACCCGAACAGAACCCTAACCCGAACAGAACCCTAACCCGAACCCTAACCCTAAAACTAACCCTAACTCTAACCTTAACCCTAAACCTAAACCGAACCCTAAACTTTACACTAACCCTAAGCTAAACCTAACACGAACCCTAAACCTAAGCCTAATTCTAACCCTAACCATAATCCTAACCCTAACCCTAACCCTAACCCGAACCCTAACATGAACCCGAACCCAAATCGAACACTAAACCTATACCTAACCGTAACACTAACCCTAACCCTAACCCTAACCCTAACCCGAACCGTAACCCTAACTCTAACACTAACCCTAACCCGAAACCTAACATAAAACCGAACAGTAACCAGAAGCCTAACCCTAACTCTAACCCTAACCCGAAACGTAACACTAACCCGAACCCTAACCATAACCCTAACTCTAACTCTAATTCAAACCCAGACCCTAACCCGAACCCTAACCCTAAAACAACCCTAAACCTAAATCTAACCCTAACCCGAACGATAAAACTAATCCTAACCCTAATCCTAACCCTAAACCCTAACCCGAACCCTAACCATAACCGTAACCCTAACTCTAACTCTAACACTAACACTAACCCTAACACGAAACCTAACAGTAACCCTAATCCTAAACCTAACCCTAACAAAAACCCTAATACTAAGCCTAACCCTAACCCTAACCCTAACCCTAACACGAACCCTAAACCTAAACCGAACACGAATCCTAACCCCAACCCTAACCCTAACCCTAAACCTAACCCTAACCTGAACATGAACCCTAACCCTAACTCGAACACAAAAACTAATCCTAACCCTAACCCTAACCGAACCCGAACCCCTAACCCTAACCCTAACCCTAACCCTAACCCTAACCCTAAACCTAAATCTAACCCGTACCTAAAACTAGCCCGAAACCGAAAAATGACCCTAACCCTATCACTAACCCTAACTGGAACCCGAACACTTACCCTAACCCTAACCCAAAACCTAACTTTAAACCGAACCCAAACCCTAAACCCAACCCGAACCCTAACACGAACCCTAAGTCTAACCCTAACCATAACACTAACCCTCAACGTAACCCAAACGTGAACCCTAACCCTAACCCTAACACTAAACCTAACATTAACACTAACCCTCATCCTAAACCGCAACGTAACCCTAACCCTAACCATAACCATAACCCTAACACTAACCCGAACCCGAACCCTTACCCTAACTCTAACCCTAACCCTAACATTAACAATAACCCTAATCCTAACCCGAACCCTAACCCGAGCCCTAATCCTCACCCTAACCCTAAACCTAACTCGAACCCGAACCAGAACCCTAACCCTAACCCGAATCCTAACCCTAAACCGAACACGAACCCTAAAAATAACCCTAACCCTAACCGTAATCCTAACCCTAACCCTCACTCTAAACCTAATCCTAACTTGAACCCGAACCCTAACCCTAACACGAACGCAGAAACTAATTCTAACCCAAACCCTAACCGACCCCGAACCCTAACCCAAACACTAACCCTAACCCTAACATTAACACTAACCCTAATACTAACCCGCACCCTATGCCTAACCTGAAGAGTAACCCTAACCATAAACCTAACCCTAACCCAATCCCGAATATTAAATCTAACCCCGAACCCAAACCATAACCTTAATCCGAACCCGAACCCTAAACCTAACCCAAAACCTAACCATAACCCTAAGCCTAACGCTAACCCTAACCTTAACTATAACCCTAACCCTAAACCCAAGCCGAACCCTACCCCTAAATTTAACCCTAACCATAACACTAACCGTAACCCGAAATCGAACCAGAACCCTAACCATAAAAATAACCCTAACCCTAACATTAACACTAACCATAATCCTAAACCAAACAATAACCCAAAGCCTAACCCTAACCGGAACCATAAACCTACCCTAACCCGAACACTAACACTAACTCGAACCCTAAACCTTACTCTAATCCTAACCTTAAGCCTAACATTAACACTAACCCTAATCCTAACAAGAACCTAACCCTAACCCTAACAATAACCCTAACCCTAACCCGAATCCGAACCCGAACGCTAATCCTAACCCTAACACTAATACTAACACTAACACTAACATTTAACCCTAACCCTAACCCTAACCGTAAACCTAACACTAACCCTAACCCGAACTCTAACCCGAACCCTAACCCGAACCCTAAACCGAACCCTAAACCAAACGGAAACCCTAACCCTAACCCTAACCTGAATCCGAACCCGAACACTATACCTAATCCTAACCTAACCCTAATCGAAACACGAACTCTAAATCTAACCCTAAACCTAACCCTAACCCGAACCCGAACCCGAACCTCAACCCTAACCCTAACCCTAACCCAAACCCTAACCCGAACCCTATCTAACCCTAACCCTAACCCTAAACCTAACCCTAACCCGAACCCGAACCCTAAACGTAACCCTAACATTAACACTAACACTAATCCTAACCCGAACCCTAACAATAACCCTAACCCTAAAGCTAAACCTAACCCTTACCCTAACCCTAACCTGAACAAGAACTCTAACCTTAACATAAAACCTAACCCTAAACCGAAACCTAACATTAACACTAAACCTAATCCTAACCCGAACCCCTAACCATAACACTAACCCTAACCCTAACCCGAATTCCGAAAACGAACCCTAACCCTAACCCTAACCCTAATATTAACACTAACCCTAACTCTAAACCTAACCCTACTACTAACGCTAACCCTAAACCTAACCCTAATCCGTACCATAACCCTAACCCTTACCCGAACTCGAATAATCACCCTAACCATAACCCTAATCCTAAACCGATCCCGAACCCAAACCCTAACCCAAACCCTAACCCTAACCCTAATATTAACACTCACCCTAATCCTAAATCCTAATCCTAAATTCTAAATGCTAAACCAAACTGTAACCCTAACCCGAAATGTAACCCTACCCGAACCCTAACCATAACCCGAACACGAACCCTAACACTTACCCTAAACATAATCCTAACCCGAACCCTAACCCTAACACTAACCCTAACCCTAAACCTAACCCTAACCCTAACACGAACCCGCACACGAACCTTAAACCTAACTCTAACATTAACACTAACCCTAACCCTAAACATAACACTAACCATAAACCTAACCCTAACCCGAACCCGAACAATAAACCTAACCCGAACCCGAACCGTAACCCTAACCCTAACCCTAACCCTTAACACTAAACCTAACTCTAACCTGAAACCTAACCCTAAATCTAACCCTAAACCGAACCCTAACCCTAAACTGAACCCTAACCCTAACATGAACCAGAACCCTAACCCGAAACCTAACCCTAACCCTAACACTAACGCAACCCTAACCCTAACCCTAACCCTAACCCTATCCCTAACCCGAACCCTAACACTAACCTTAACATTAACCCTAACCCTAACCTGAAACATAACCCTAAACTAACCGTAAACCTAACCCCAACCTAATCCGATCGCTGAACCCTGTCCTTAACCCTAACCTTAACCCGAACTAGAACCCTAACCCGAACCCTAACCCAAAACCTAAACCTAACCCTAACCCGAAAACTAAACCTAACCCTAACCCTAACCCTCACAGTATCCCTCACCCTAACCCTAAAGCTAACCCTAACCCTAACCCTAACTCGAACCCGAATCCTAACCCTAACCCTAACCCTAATCAAAACACTAAAACTAACCCTATAACTAACCCTAACCCAAACCCTAACCCGAAATCTAACCCAAACCTAACCCTAACCCTAACCCTAACCCTAACCTTAACACTAAACCTGACCTAACGCGAACCCGAAGACTAACCATAACAAGAACCCTAACCTTAACCCTACCCTAACCCTAACATTAACAATAACCCTAATCCTAACCCGAACCTTAACCCTAACCCTAACCCTAACCCGAATCCGAAAACGAACCATAACCCTAACCCTAACCCTAGTATTAACACTCACCCTAACCCTAACCCTAACACTTACACTAACACTAACCATAACCCCAACCTGAACCTAAACCCAAACCTAAACCCTTACCCTAATATTAACACTAAACCTAATCCTAACCCGAACCATAACCCTAAACCTAACTCTAACCATAACCCGAACCCTAACCCTAACCTTAAATCTAACCCTAACCCTAACCTGAATCCTAACCCTAAACTAACCGTAACCCTAACACTAACCTAATGCGAGCACCAACCCTAACCTTAACCCAAATGCTAACCCGATCCCGAACCCTAACCCGAACCCTAACCCTAACCCTAACATTAACCCTAACAGTATCCCTCACCCTAACCCGAACCCAAACCCTAACCCTAACATTAACCCTAACAGTATCCCTCACCCTATCCCTAAACCTAACCCTATACCTATCCCTAACCCTAACCAGAACACTAACCCTAACCCGAACAAGAACCCTAAACCAAACCCTAACACTAACAATAACATTAACCCTTACCCTAACCCTAACCTTAACATTAACCCTAACCCGAACCCCAAACTGAACCCTAACCTGTAGCCTAACCCTAAACCGGACTCGAACTGGATCCCTAACACTAACCCTAACCCTAACCCTAACTCGAACCCTAACCCTAACATGAACCCTAACCCTAACCCTAGCACTAACCGGAACCCCTAACACTAACACTAACCCTAACCCTAATCCTAACCCTAACCCTAACCCTAACATTAACACTAACCCTAATCCTAACCCGAAACCTAACCCAAACCCTAAACCTAACCTTAAACCTAAACCTAATCCTAACCGGAACACGGACCCTAACCCTAACCCTAACCCTAACCCTAGCCCCAACATTAACACTAACCCTAATCCTAACCCGAACCCTAACCATAACCATAACACTAACCCTAACCCTCACCCTCAACCGAACCCGAACCCTAACCCTAACCCTAACCCTAACCAGAACCCGAAAACTAACCCTAACACTAACCCTAACCCTAACATTAATACTAACCCTAATCCTAACCCGAACCTTATCCCTAACCCGAACCCGAAGACTAACCCTAACCCGAACACGAACCCTAACACTTACCCTAACCCTAACACTATACCGAACCGTAAACCTAACCCTAACACTCACCCTAACATTAACCATAACCCTAATCAAAACCCTAAAACTAACCCTATAACTAACCCTAAACCAAACCCTAAACCGAACCCTAACCCGAACCTAACCATAACCCTAACCCTAAACCTAACCCTAACCCTAACCTTAACCCTAAACCTCACCTAACGCGAACCCGAAGACTAATCCTAACAAGAACCCTAAACCTAACCCTATCCCGAAACCTAAATCGAAAACTAACCCTAACCCGAACACTAACCATAACCATAACCCTAACCCTAACATTAACACTAACCGTAAACCTAACCAGAACCCTAACCCAAACCCAAACCCTAAGCAGAACCATAAACCTAACCCTAACCCGAACCTGAACACTAACGCTAACCCGAACCTGAAACCTAACCCTAACCCGAACACTAACCCTAACGCGAACCCTAAAAATTACACTAACCCTAACCCTAACCCTAATATTAACACTAACCTTAACAATAACCCGAAGCCTAACCCTAATCCTAACAATAAACCTTACCCTAAACCGAATCTGAACCCGAACGCTAACCCTAACCCTAACCCTAATATTAACACTAACACTAAACCTAACCCTAACCCTAACCCTAACCCTAAACCTAACACTAACCCTAACCCGAACCCTAACCCAAACCCTAACCCGAACCCTAAACCGAACCCTAAATCAAATGGTAACGCTAACCCTAACCCTAACCCGAATCCAAACCAGAACCCTAACCCTAATCCTATCCTAATATTAACACTAATGCTAACCCTAATCCTAACCTAACCCTAACCCGAACACAAATCCTAAATCTAACCCTAACCCTAACCTTAACCCGAACCATAAACCGAACCCTAACCCTAAACCTAACCCGAACCCTAACCCTAACATTAACACTAACACTAATCCTAACCTGAACCCTAAAAATAACCCTAACCCTAACCCTAAACCTAACCCTTACCCTAAACCTAACACGAACCCGAACCCTAACACTAACCCTAACCCCAACCCTAACCCTAACCCTAACCCTAAACCTAACCCTAACCCTAACACGAACCCGCACACGAACCCTATACCTAAGTCTAACATTAACACTAACAATACCAATAAACATAACCCTAACCATAAACCTAATCCTAACCCGAACCATAACCCTAACCCTAAACCTAACCCTAAACCAAACCCTAACACTAACCTAACTGTAACCCGAACCCGAACACGAACACGAACCCTAACCCTAACACTAACATTAACACTAACACTTACCCTAACCCTAAACCTAACCCAATCCCTAAACCTAACCCTAACCCGAACCCAAACCCTAATCCTAATCTGAACTGGAACCCTAACTCTAACCCTAACCCTAACCCTAACCCTAACCCTAACCCTAACCCTAAACCTATCTAACCCTAACCCTAAACCTAACCCTAACCCGAACACTAACCCTAAGCCTAACCCTAACCCTAACCCTAAAATTAACACTAACACTAATCCTAACCAGAACCATAACAATACCCCTAACCCTAACCCGAAACCTAACCCTTACCCTAACCCTAACCCGAACCAGAAATCTAACCTTAACATAAACCCTAACCCTAAGCCGAAACCTAACATTAACACTAACCCTAATCCTAACCAGAACCCTAACCCTAACCCTAACCCTAACCTTAACCCGAATTCGAAAATGAACCCTAACCCTAACCCTAAAATTAACACTAACCCTAACTCTAAACCTAACCCTAATTCTAACCCTAAACCTAAACCTAACCCTAACCATAACCTTAACCCTAACCCTAACAGTAACCCTAACATTAACACTTAACCTAACCCTAACCCTAAACCTAACCCGAACCGTAATCCTAACCCTAACACTAAACCTAAACGTATCCCGAACCCTAACCCTAACTGTAACCCTAACCCTAAATCTAACCCTAACCCCAACCCTAATGCTAAACCGATCCCTTAACCTAACCCGAACCCTAACCCGACGCTAACCCTAAACCTAATCCGAAAACGAAAACGAAACCTAACACTAACCCGAACCATAACTTTAACCCTAACACTAACCCCGAACCTTAACCCTAACCCTAACCCTAACCCTACCCCAACCCTAACACGAACACTGACCCTAATCCGAAACCTAACGCGAAACCTAATCCTAGATGAACCCTAACACTAACCCTAATCCGAACAATAACAGTATCCCTCACCCTAACCATAAACCTAACCCTAACACTAACCCTAACCCTAACCGTAACCCTGACCCGAACGCTACCTGAACCCTAACCCTAACCCTAAAACTAACCAGAACACGAATCCTGTCCCTAATTCTAAACCTAACCCTAAACCTAACCCTAACATTAACCCTTACCCTAACCCTAACCGTAACCCTAAACCTAACCCGAACCCTAACCCTAACCCTAACCCGAACCCTAACCTGAACCCTAACTGAAACGAACCCTAACCCTAACCCGAACCCTAATACTAACCCTAATACTAAACCTAACCCTAAACATAACCCTAACATTATCCCTTACCCTAACCCTAATCCTAACCCGAACCGTAACCCTATACCTAAACTGAACCATAACACTAACACTAACCCAAAACCTAACCCTAACCCTAAACCGAACACTAACCCTAACCCAAACCCTAACCCTAACCCTAAACCTAAACCTAAAACTAAACCTAATCCGAAATCGAACCCGAAACCTAACCCTAAACCTGACCCTAACCCTAATCCTAACCAGAATCCTAATCCTAACCCTAACCCTAATCCTAACACTAACCGGAACCCTAACCCTAACCTTAACCCTAAACCTAACCCTAAACCTAACACTAACATAAAACCTAAACATAACCCTAACCCTAACACTAACCTTAACCCTAAAACTAACCCTAACCCTAATCCAAACCCTAATGCTAACATTAACCTTACCCTAACTCTAACACTTACCCGAACCCTAACCCGAACCCTAAACCTACCCCTAACCCTAACACGAACCCTTAACCTAACCCGATCCCTAACCCGAACCATAACACTAACCCTAACCCTAAACCTAATCCTAATCCGAACTCGAAAATGAACCCTAAAACTAACCCTAACCCTAACCCTAAACCTAACCCTAACCCTAACCCTAAACATACCCCTAACCCTAACAACAACCCTTAACCTAACCCGAACCCTAACCCGAACCATAACACTAACCCTAACCCTAAACCTAATCCTAATCCGAATTCGAAAATGAAACCTAACCCTAACCCGAACCCTAACACTAACCCTAACCCTAACCCTAACATTAAACCTTACCCTAAACCTACACCCTAACCAGAAGTGTAACCCTAATCATAACCCTAACACTAAACCTAACCCAAACCCTAAACCTAATCCTAATTCTAACCCTAACCCTAACTCTAACCCTAACCCGAACCCTAACCCTAAACCAAACCCTAAACCAAACCATAACCCTAACCCTAACCGTAACCCTAACCATAACCCTAACATGAACACTCACACTAACCCTAACTCTAATCCTAACCCTTACCCGAACCCTAAACCTAACCCTATCCCTAACTCTAATCCGAACCCTAACCATAACCCTATCCCTAACGCTAAACCTAACCCTAACCCGAACCCTAACTCTTACCCTACCGTAACGATAACGTGAACCCTAACACTTACCCTTCAATAAACCTAACCCGAACCATAACCTGAACCCTAAACAAAACTCGAACCCTAACCCTAACCCTAACCCGAACTCCAAACCTAACCCTAAACATAACCCAAATCCGAAACTTAACCCTAACCCTAAGCCGTACCCTAACCCGAAACCTAACCCTAAAACGAACCCTAACCCGAAACCTAACTCTATCCACAACCGTAACCCTAACCATAACCCTAACATGAACCAGAACCCTAACCCGAACCCTAACCCTAACCTAACCCCAACCCTACCCTAACACTAACCCTAACCGTAACCCTAATCCTAACCCTAACCCGAACCCGAACCCTAACCATAACCTTAAACCTAACCCTAACTCAAACCCGAAACATAACCCTAGACTAACCCTAAACCAAACTCTAATTTGAACAATAACAGTATCACTAACCCTAACCGTAAACCTAACCCTAACCCTAATCCTAACCCTAACCCTAACCCGAATCCTAACTGTAACCCTAATCCTAACCCTAACCCTAAACCTAACCCTAAATCTAACCCTAACATTAACACTTAACCTAACCCTAACCAGAACCCGAACCCTAACCCTAACCCTAACCCGAACCCTAATGCTGACCGTAACCCTAAATCTAACCCTAACCCTAACCCTAACCCGAACACTAACCCTAACCCTAATATTAACACTAATCCTAATCCTAACACGAACCCTAAACCTAACCCTAACCCGAACACGAACCCTAACACTAAACCTAATCCTAACCCTAACCCGAACCCGTAACCTAACTCTAACCCTAATGCTAACCTTAACTCTAACCCTAACACTAAGCAAACCCGAAGCTTTACCCTAACCCTAACCCTAAACCTCAACCTTAACCTAACCCTAACCCGAACCCTAAACCTAACACTAACCCTAACCCTAACACGAACCCGAACCAGAACTCTAACCCTAACCCTAAACCTAACCCTAAACCTAACCCTAACCCTAAGCCTAACCCGAAGATTAACACTAACCCTAACCCTAACCCGAAACCGAACCCTAACCTTAACCCAAACATTTACACTAACCCAAATCCTAACCGAAACCCTAAACCTAACCATAACCCTAACCCTAACCCTAACCCTAAACCTAACTCTAACCCGAACCCGAAACCTAACCCAAACCCGAACCCGAACACTAACACTAACCCGAAAACTAACCAGAAACCGAACCCGAACACTAACCCTAACCCTAACCCGAACACGAACCCTAATTCTAATCCTAACCCGAACACTAACCCTAACCTGAACCTAAACCGTAACCCTTACCCTAAACCTAACCCTTACCTGAACCCTAACCCTAACCCTAACCCTGACCCTAACCATAAACCTTACCCTAACCGGAACCCGGACACTAACCCTAACCCGAACCCTAACACTAACTCAACTATTAACACTAACCCTAATCCTAACCCGAAACCGAACCATAACCCTAACCGAACCCGAACTATAACCCTCACCCTAACCCTAACCATAACCAGAAACTTAACCCTAACCTCACCCGAACAATAACCCTAACCCTACCACTAACCCTAACATTAACACTAACCCTAATCCTAACCCAAAACCTAAACTAACCCGTACACGAACCATAATCCTAACCCTAACACTAACACTAACCCTAACCCTAAACCGAACACGAACCCTAATTCTAATCCTAACCCGAACACTAACCCTAACCTGAACCTAAACCGAAACCCTTACCCTAAACCTAACCTTTACCTGAACCCTAACCCTAACCCTAACCCTGACCCTAACCATAAACCTTACCCTAACCGGAACCCGGACACTAACCCTAAACCGAACCCTAACACTAACTAAACTATTAACCCTAACCCTAATCCTAACCCGAAACCGAACCATAACCCTAACCGAACCCGAACTATAACCCTCACCCTAACCCTAAGCATAACCAGAAACTTAACCCTAACCTCACCCGAACAATAACCCTAACCCTACCACTAACCCTAACATTAACACTAACCCTAATCCTAACCCGAAACCTAAACTAACCCGTACACGAACCATAATCCTAACCCTAACACTAACACTAACCCTAACCCGAAACCAAACCCTAACGCTAACACGAACCCGAACCCTAATCCTACACCGAAGCCTAAGATTAACTGGAAACCTAACCCTAACCCTAACCCTTACCCTAACCTTAACCCTAACATTAACACTACCCCAATCCTAACCCGAAACCAAACCCTAACCCTAACCCTAACCCTAACACTAAACCTAACCCTATCCCGAACCCGAACCCTAAACCTAACCCGAACTGAAACCCTAACCCTTACCCTAAACCTAACCCTAACCAAACCCTAAACTAACCCTAACCCTAACACTAACCCTAACCGTAACCCGAACCCGAACCCTAACCCTAACCCTAACCATAACCCTAACATTAACACTAACCCATATCCTAACCCGAACCCTAACCCTAGCCCTAACCCTAACCCTAACACTAACCCAAACCCTAACCCTAAACATAACCCTAACCCGAAACCGAACACTAACCCTAACCCTAACGCTAACACTAACCCTAACACTAACCCTAACCCTAACGCGAAACCAAACCCGAACACTAACCCTAACCATAACCGGAGCACAAACCTTAAATCTAACACTAACCCTAATACTAAACCTCAACCTAACCCGAACCCGAATCATAACCCTAACCCTAACACTAAACCTAACCTTAAAACTAACACTAATACTAACCCGAACCCTAACCCTAAACATAACCTTAAACCTAACCCTAACCCTAAACAAAACTGTAACCCGAACCCGAACCCTAAACCTAAACTGAACCATTACCCTAACCCGAACCCTAACCCTAAACCGAACACGAACCCTAACCCAAACCATCACTCTAACTCTAAATGGAACCCTAACCCTAACCCAAACATTAACCCTAACACTAACCCTAAACCTAACCCTAAACCGAGACCTAACCAGAACCCTAACCCTAACCCAAACCTTAACCCTTACTCTATACCTAACCCTAACCCTAACCCTAAACGTAACCCTAAAAGTAACCCTAACTAGAACCCTAACCTGAACCCTAAACCTAACCCTAACCCTAACCCTAACCCTAAACCTAACCCGAAAACTAACCATAACCCTAATACTAACCCTAACACTAACCCTAACCCTACGCCCTAATCCTAACCCCTAACCCTTACTCTAACTCTAACCCTAACCCTAACCTTAACCCTAACACGAAACCTAACACTAACCCGAACCACTAAACCTAACCCTAACCCGAAACCGAACCCGAAGCCTAACCCTAACCCTAACCATACACGAACCCTAACTCTAACCCTAACCCTAACCCTAACCATACACGAACCCTAACTCTAACCCTAACCCTAACACTAACACTCAACCTAACGCAAACCCGAACCTTAACCCTAACACTAACCCTAACCCTAACATTAATACTAACCCTAATCCAAACCCGAACCCTAACCCTAAACCTAACCCTATACCGAACCCTAACCTAAACCGAACCCTAACCCTAACCCTAACCAAAACCCTAACCCTAACGCTAACCCTAACATTAACACTAACCCTAATTCTAACCTGAACCCTAACTATAGCTCTACCCTAACCCTAAACCTAAACCTAACCCTTACCCGAACCCGAACACTAACCCTAACCCTAATGCTAACCCTAACATTGACACAAACCCTAATCCTAATCTGAACCCTACTCCTAACACTAACCCTAACACTAAACCTAACACTAACCTGATACCGAACCCTAACCCTAATCCTAACGCTAACCCGAACCCTAACCCGAACCATAACCCTAACTCTAACCCTAAAACTAACCCTGAACCTAACCCTAATCCGAAACCTAACCCTCACCGGAACCCTAACACTCACCCTAATGCTAACCTTAACCCGAACCCGAACCCGAACACTAAACATAACCATAAACCTAAGCCTAAAACTAAATTTAAGACTAACACCAAACCTAAACCTAAACCGAACCCGAACCCTATCCCTAAACCGAATCCGAACCGTAACCCTTACCCTAACCCTAACCCTAAACCTAACCCTAACCCTAACCCGAAAACTAACCATAACCCTAATCCTAACCCTAACACTAACCCTAACCCTACGCCCTAATCCTAATCCCTAACCCTTACTCTAACTCTAATCCTAACCCTAACCCGAAACCTATCCCTAACCCGAAACACTAACCCTAACCCTAACCCGAAACCAAACCCGAACCCTAACCCTAACCCTAAACCGTACACGAACCCTAACTCTAACCCTAACCCTAACACTAACACTCAACCTAACCAAACCCGAACCTTAACCCTAACACTAACTCTAACCCTAACATTAACAGTAACCCTAATCCTAACCCGAACCCTAACCCTAAACCTAACCCTATACCGAAACCGAACACTAACCCGAACCCGAACCCTTACCCTAACCCTAACTCAAACACTAACCCTAACCTAAACCTGAACCCTAACCCTAACACTAACGAAAACCCTAACCCTAAGTCTAACCCTAGCATTAACACTAACCCTAATTCTAACGTGAACCCTAACTATAACTCTACCCTAAACCTAAACCTAAACCTAACCCTAACCCGAACCCGAACACTAACCCTAACCCTAATGCTAACCCTAACATTAACACAAACCCTAATCCTAATCTGAATACTACTCCTAACACTAACCCTAACACTAAACCTAACACTAACCCGATACGGAACCCTAACCCTAATCCTAACGCTAACCCGAACCCTAACCCGAAACCTAACCCTAACCCGAAAATTAACCCTAACTCTAAGCCTAAAACTAACACTTAACCTAACCCTAACCCGAAACCTAACCCTCACCAGAACCCTAACAGTAACCCTAACGCTAATCTTAACCCGAACCCGAACCCGAACCCTAAACCTAAACATAAACCTAATCCTAAAACTAACTCTAACCCTAACACCAAACCTAAACCTAAACCGAACCCGAACCCTATCCCTAAACCGAATCCGAACCCTAAACCTTACCCTAACCCTAACCCTAACCCTAGCCCGAAAACTAACCATAACCCTAATCCTAACCCTAACACTAACCCTAACCCTACGCCCTAATCCTAATCCCTAAACCTTACTCTAACTCTAACCCTAACCCTAACCTTAACCCTAACCCGAAACCTAACCCTAAACCGAAACACTAATCCAAACCCTAACCCGAAACCGAACCCGAACCCTAACCCTAACCCTAAACCGTACACGAACCCTAACTCTAACCCTAACCCTAACACTAACACTCAACCTAACCCGAACCCGAACCTTAACCCTAACACTAACCCTAACCCTAACATTAACACTAACCCTAATCCTAACCCGAACCCTAACCCTAAACCTAACCCTATACCGAACCCGAACCCTAACCAGAACCCGAACCATTACCCTAACCCTAACCCAAACAGTAACCCTAACCTAAACCCGAACCCTAACCCTAACCCTAAACCTAAACCTAAACCTAAACCTAACCTTAACCTGAATTCTAACCCTAACCATAACCCTAACCAAACCCGAACCCCAACCTGAACTCTAACCCTAACCCTAAACCTAACCCTAAGCCGAACCTTAACCCTAACCCAAACCCTAACCCTAAGCATACCCTAAACCTAACCCTAAACCGAACCCTAACCCTAACCCTAAACCTAACCGAACCCAAAACCTAACCCAAACCCCAACCCTAACATTAACACTAACCCTAATCCTAACCTGGTAACTAACCCTAACCTGAACACTAACCCTAACCCTAAACCTAACCCTAACCCTAACCCTAAACCAAACCCTAACCCGAAGAGGAACACTAACCCTAACCCGAAGAGGAACACTAATTCTAACCCGAAACCTAACTCTAAACATAATCCTAACCCTAACCCTAACCCTAACCCTAACTAAAACCCTAACTCTCAACCGAACCCTAATGCTAACCCTAACATTAGCACTAACCCTAATCCTCACGTGAACTCTAACCCTAACCCTAAACCTAACCCGAACAACCCTTCCCATAAACCGAACCCGAAACCTAACCCTAACCCTAACCCTAAACCTAATATTAACACTAACCCTAATCCTAACTCGAGCCCTAACCCGAAACCTAACCCTAAAACGAAACCTACCCCTGAACCGAACACGAACCCTAATCCTAACCCTAATCCTAATCCTAACCCTAACCCTATCCCTAACCCTAACACTAAACCTAAACCTAAACCCAACTTGAACCCTAAACATAACCCCAACCCTAAACCTAACCCTAATCCTAACCCCTAACTCTAACACAAACCCGAACACGAGGTTTAACCAGAACCCTAACCCTAACCCGACCCCTAACCCTTACCGTATCCCTAACCCTAAACCTAACCCTGAACCTAACCCTAAACGTAAACCTAACCAGAACCCTAACCCGAACCCTAACACTAACCCTAACCCTAATCCGAACCCTAACCCTAACCCGAAACCTAACCCTAACCCTAACCCTAACCCGAACAATAATCATAACCCGAACCCTAACCTTAACCCGAACCCTAACCATAACCCTAACCCGAACTTTAATCCTAACCCTAATCCTACCTCTAACACTAACCCGAACACTAAACCAGACCTAATCCTAATCTGAACACTAACCCTAACTTTAACACTAACCATAACCAATAACCCTAATCCTAAACCAAACCCGATCCCTAACCCTAACCCTTACTCTAACCCCAACCCTAACATTAACACTAACCCTAATCCTAACCCGACCCCTAACCCTAACACTAACCCTAACCATAACCCGAATCCGAAAACGAACCATAACCTAACCCTAAGCATAATATTAACCCTAACCCTAAACCTAACCCTAACCCAAACCCGAACCCTCACCATAACCCTAACCATAATAACAACCCAAAACCGAACCCGAACCCTAAACCAAACCCTAACCCTTACGCTAACATTAACACTAACCCTAATCCTAACTCAAACCATAACCCTAACACTAACTCTAACCCTAACCCGAACCCTAACCCGAAGCCGAACACGAACCCTAACATTTACCCTAACCCTAACCCAAACCCTAACACTAACTATAACCCTAAACCTAACCCTAACCCTAAACCAAACCTAACACTAAACTTAACCATTACCCGAACCCAAAAATGAACCCTAACCCTAACCCTAACATTAACACTAACCCTAACCCTCACCCTAACCCTAAACCTAACACTAAACCTAAACTGAACCCGAACCCTAACCCTAATCCGAACCCGAAACCTAACCCTAACCCTAACCCTAACACTAACCGAACCCGAACCCTAACTTGAACCATAACCCTAACCCAAACCCGAACCCTAAAGCTAACACTAACCCTAACCCGAACAAGAACCCTAACCCTTACCATAACCCTAACACTAATATTAACACTAACCGTAATCCTAACCCTAACCTTAACCCTAACCCAAACCCTAACCCGAACCCTAAACATAACCCTGAATGAAACCGAACCCTAACGCTAACCCGAGCCTGAACCCTAACACTAACCCGAACCCTAACCGTAAACCTACCCCTCACCCTAACCCTAACCCTAAACCTAAACTAACGCGAACCCTAGCCCTAACCATAACCCTAACCCTAACATTAACACTAACCCTAATCCTAACCTGAACCCTAATCCTAACACTAACACTAACCCTAACCCTAACCCGTTTCCGAACCCGAACCCTTACCCTAACCATAACCCTAATATTAACACTAACCCTAACCCTAACCCTAACCCTAACCCTAAACCTAACTCTAACCCGAAACCGAACTCGAACACTAACCATAACCCTATCCAGAACCCTAACCCGAACCCTAACCCGATCCATAACCCAAAGGGTAAACCTAACCCTAACCCTAACCCGAATCCGAACCCGAACCCTATTCCTAAACCTATCCCTAATATTAACATTAACCCTAACCCTAAACCTAACCCTAACCCTAACCCTAACACGAACCCTAAATATAACCCTAACCCTAAAGCTAACCCTAACCCTATCTAACCCTAACGCGAAACCTAACCCTAACCCTAACCCGATCCTGAAACCTAACCCTAACCCTAACCCTAACCCTAACATTAACACTAACCCTAATCCTAAGCCGAAACCTAACCCTAACACGAGCCCTAAATATAACCCTAACACTAAAGCTAACCCTACCCCTATCTAACCCTAAAGCTAAACATAACCCTAACCCTAACCCGAACCCTAACCCTAACCCTAACCCTAACCCTAACATTAACACTAACCCTAATCCTAACCTGAACCCTAACCCTAACCCTAACCCTAACGCGAACCAGAACACTCACCCTAACCCTAACCATAATCCTAACTCGAAACCGAAGCCGAACCCTAACCCGAACCCTAACCCTTACCCTAATATTAATACTAACCCTAACCCTAAACCTATCCTTAACCCTAACATTAACACTAACCCTAATCCTAATCCGAAACCTAAACCTAACCGTAACCCTAACCATAACTCGAATCCGTAAACGAACTATAACCATAACCCTAACCATAATATTAAACCTAACACTAACCCTAACACTAACACGAACCGGAACCCTAAACCTAAGACTAAACCTAACCCGAACCCGAACCCTAACCCTAACCTGAACCCTAACCCGAACCCGAACACGAGCCCTAACACTTACCCTAACCATAACCCTAACCCGAACCCTAACCCTAACCATAACCCTACCCCTAACACTAACCCTAAACCAAACACAAACCCTAAAACTAACCCGAACAGGAAGCCTAACACTTACCATAACCATAACCCTAACACGAAACCTAAACCTAACCCTAACCCTAAAGCTAACCCTAATCCTAATTTTAATACTAACACTTACCGAACTCGAACCCTAACCCAAACCCTAACCCTGCCCAAACAATAACCTGAACCCGTACCATAACCCTAACCCTCACCTAACCCGAACCAGAACACTAACACTAACCCTAACCCGAACCCGAACCCTAACTAAAACTAACCCTAACCCTAACAATAACCCTAACCCTAACTCTAACCCTAAACCTAACCCTAACCCTAACTGGAAACCTAACCCTTACCCTAACCCTAACCCTAACCCTAACCCTATCCAAACCCTAAACCTAAATTTAACACTAACCCTAAACCATACCCTAACCCTAACCCTAACCCTAAGGCTAACCCTAACCCGAACCCGAACCCTAACCCGAACAGAACCCTAATCCGAACCCTAACACTAACCCAAATCCTAACCTGAACCCTAACCCTAACCCTAACCCTAACCCTAACCCTAACCATAACACTAACCCTAAACCTAACCAGAACCCAAACCCTAACCCTTACCCTAAACCTAACCCTAACCCTAACACGAACCGTAATCCGAACCTGAACCCGAACCCTAACCCTAACGCTAACCCTAACCCTAACCCTAACCCTAACCCTAACCCTAACTCTAATCCTAACCCGAAACCGAACCCTAACCCCAACCCTAAACCTAACCCTAATCCTAACACTAACCCGAATCCTAACGCTAACCCGAACCCTATCCCTAACCCTAACCCTCACCAAACACTTATTCTAACCCTAAACCAAACCCTAATTCGAACCCTAACCCTAACCCTAACCCTAAAACTAACGCTAAACCTAACCCTAACCCTAACCCGAACCCGAACCCTAACACTAATGCTAAACCTAAAACGAACCCTAACCCTTAACCTAAACCTAAACCTAACTGTTACTCGAACCCTAAACTAAACCCAATCCCTAACCCAAACTTAAACCATAACCCTCACCCGAAACCTAACCCTAACACTAACCCTAACCGTAACCCGAACCCGAAACCTCACCCTAACCCTAACCATACTCCTAACTCGAAACCGAAGCCGAACCCTAACCCAAACCCTAACCCTTACCCTAATGTTAACACTAACCCTTACCCTAACCCTATCGTATCCCTAAACCTAACGTAACACGAACCCGAACACTAACCCTAACAAGAACCCTAACCTAACCCTACCCTAACCCTAACATTAACACTAACCCTAATCTTAACCCGAAACCTAAACCTAACCTTAACCCTAAACATAACCCGAATAGGTAAACGAACCCTAACCCTCACCCTAACCCTAACCGGAACAAAAGCCCTAACCCTTACACTAAACCTAACCCTAACCCTAAAACGAACTGTAATCCGAACTTGAACCCGAACCCTAACCCTAACGCTAACCCTAAAACTAACCGTAACCCTAACCCTAACTCTAAACCTAACCCTAAACCTAACCCTAACCCTAACCCTAACCCTAACCCTAACCCTAACTCTAATCCTAACCCGAAACCGAACCCTAACCCCAACCCTAACCCTAACCCTAATCCTAACCCTTACCCGAATCCTAACGCTAAACCTAACCCTATCACTAAGCCTAACCCTAACCCTAACCCTAACCCTAATCCGAACCCTAACCTTAACCCTAACCCTAACCCTAACCCTAAAACTAACGCTAACCCTAACCCTAATCCTAACCCGAACCCTAACACTAATGCTAACCTTAAAACGAACCCTAACCCTTACACTAACCCTAACCCTAACCGTTACTAAAAACCTAAACCCAACCCAATCCCTAACCCAAACTGAAACCATAACCCGAATACTAACCCTAACCCTAACCCTAACGCTAACACTAACCCGAACCCTAACACTAACCCGAACAGAAACCTAACCCGAACCCTAACCCTAACCCTAACCCTAACACTAACCCTAACCCTACCGGAACCCAAACCCTAACCCTGACCCTAAAGCTAACCCTAACCATAACCCGAACCATTATCCGAAACTAATCCCGAACCCTAAACCTAATGCTAACCCTAAAACTAACCCTAACCCTAACCCTAACCCTAACCCTAACCCTAACCCTAACTCTAATCCTAACCCGAAACCGAACCCTAACCCCAACCCTAACCCTAACCTAATCCTAACCCTAACCCGAATCCTAACCTTAACCCTAACCCTATCCCTAACCCTAACCCTAAACCGAACGCTTATCCTAACCCTAAACAAAACCCTAATCCGAACCCTAACCCTAAATCTAACCCTAACCCTAACCCAAACCCTAACACTAATGCTAACCCTAAAACGAACCCTAACCCTTACCCTAACCGTAACCCTAACCATTACTCGAACCCTAAACCCAACCCACTCCCTAACCCAAACTTAAACCATAACCCGAACCCTAACCCTAACCCTAACGCTAAACCGAACCCAAAACCTAACCCTAACCCTAACCCTAACCCTAAACCTATAGATAACCCTAACATGAACTGGAACATTAACCCTAACCCTAACCCTAACCCGAACCCTAACCCTAACCCAAAACCTAACCCTAAACTTAACCCTAACCCTAAACCGAACCCTAACCCTAACCCTAACCCTAAACCACACCCTAACACTAAAACTAACGCTAACCCTAACCATAACCCTAACCCGAACCCTAAACCTAACATCACCCTAACATTAACACTAACCCTAAACCTAACATGAACATGAACCCGAACCCTAAACCTAACCCTAACCCTTACCTTAAAGCTAACCCTAAGCCTAATCCTAACCCTAACCCTAACCCTAACCCTAACCCTAACCCTAACCCTAAATCTAACCTTAAACCTAAACCTAACCCTAACCCAAACAATAACCCGAACCCGAACCCAAACCCTAACCCTAAATCTAAGACTAACATTAACACTAATCCTAATCCTAACACTAAACCTAACCCTAACATAACCCGAACTAGAACACTAAATCTAACCCTATCCCGAACCCGAACCCTACCCATAAAACTAACTCTAACTCTAACAATAACCCAAACCCTAACTCTAACCCTAAACCTAACCCTAACCGGAACCCTAATCCTTATCCTAACCCTAACCCTAACCCTAACCCTAACCCTACCAAAACCCTAACCCTAACCCTAACCCTAACCATTACCCTAACCCTAAACCGAACCCTAACACTAACCCTAACCCTAATGCTAACCCTACCCCGAACCATAACCCTAACCCGAACAGAACCCTCATCCGAACCCTAACCCTAACCCGAACGCTAACCTGAACCCTAACCCTAACCATAACCCTAACACTAACCCTAACTGTAAGCGGAACCCACACCCTAAACCATACCGTAAACCTAACCGTAACCCTAAACCTAACTCTAACCCTAACCCTAACCCTAATGCTAACCCGAACCCTAACCCTTACCATAACATTAACCCTAACCCTAAACCTAACGCTAACCCTAAAACTAACCTTAACCATATCCCTAACTCTAACCCTAACCCTAAACCTAACAATAACTTGAACCCAAATCATAACCCGAATCCTAATCCTAACCCCAACCCTTACCCGAACATTAACACTAACCTTAACCCTAACCTAAACAGTAACCCTCAACCTAACCGTAACTCTAATCCTAAGCCGAACCCGAACCCTAACCACAACCCTAACCGTAAACCTAATCCTAAACCTAACCCGAATCCTAACCCTAACCCTAACCCTAACCCTAAAATTAACCCTAAACCGAACACTTATCCTAACCCTAACACTAACCCTAATTCGAACACTAACCCTAACCCTAACCATAACCCTAACCCTAACCCTAATCCGAACCCGAAACCTAACACTAATGCTAACACGAAAACGAACAATAATCCTTACCCTAACCCTAAACCTAACCGTTATTCGAACCCTAAACCGAACCCAATCCCTAACCCAAATTTAAACCATAACCCGAACCCTAACCCTAACCCGAACCCTAACCCTAACCCTAACCCGAAACCTAACCATAACCCTAAACCTAACCCAAACCCAAAACATAACCCTAACCCTAACCCTAACACTAATCCTATAGCTAACCCTAACATGAACTGGAACATTAACCCTAACCCTAACCCTAACCCTAACCCTAACCCTAACCCGAACGCCAACACTAAAACTAACCCTAACCCAAACTCTAACCCTAACCCGAACGTTAAATCTAACCGTAACCCTAACATTAACACTAACCCTAACCATAACCCGAACCCAAACCCAAACCCTAAACCTAACACTAACCCTAACCTTAATGCTAACCCTAACCCTAATCCTAACCCTAACACTAACCCGAACACAAACCCTAAATCTAACCCTAAACCTAAACCTAACCCTAACACAAACAATAACCCGAAACCGACCCCAAACCCTAACCCTAAATCTAACCCTAACATTAACACTAATCCTAATACTAACACTAAACCTAACCCTAACCCAAACCCGAACCCTAACCCTAACGCTAACCTTAAAACTAACCCTAACCCTAACCCTAACCCTAACCCTAACCCTAACCCTAAACGGAACCCTAACCCTTACCCTAACCCTAAACCTAGACCTAATGCTAACCCGAACCCTAATCCTTAACCTAAACTTAACCCTAACCATAACCCTAACCCTAAAACTAATGCTAACACTAACCCTAACCCTAACCCTAAACCTAACCCTAACCCTAATCCGAACCCTAAACCTAAACCTAAACCTAACCATAACCCTAACCCTAACACTAACCTAATTCGAACCCAAAACCTAACATTAACCAGAATCCTAACCCGAACCCTAACATGAACCCGAACAATAAACAGAACAACAACCCTAACACTAAACCTAACCCTAACCGGAAACGTAACCCTAACCCAAACCCTAACCCTAACTATAACTCTAACTCTAATCCGAACCCTAACCCTAACCCGAACCCTAACCCTAACACTAACCCTAAACCTAAACCTAACCCTAACCCGAACGCTAAAACTAATCCTAACCCTAACCTTAAGCCTAACCCTAACCTAAACCCTAACCCTAACCGTAACCCTAACTGTAACCCTATCCGAACCCTAATCCGGACCCGACTCGAACCCCAACCATAATCATCACCCCAAAGATTAGCCGAACCCTAACCCTAAACCTAACCCTAAACCTAACCCTAACCCGACACCTAAACCTAACCCTAACCCTAACCCAAACCCTAACAAGAACCCTAACCCTAACCCGAACCCTAACCCTACCCTAATCCTAACCCTAACCCTCACCAACACCCTAATCCTAACCCTAACCCTAACCCTAACCCTAACCCGAACCCGAACCCTAACCCGAACCCGAACCCTAATCCGAGCCCTAAACCTAACCCTAACTCGAACCCGAACCCTAACACTAACTCTAACCCTAAAACTAACCCTATCCCTAACACTAACCCGAAGCATAACCATATCCCGAACCCTAATCTGAACCCTAAAACTACCACTAACATTAACCCTAACCCAAACCCTAACCCTAACGCTAACCCTAAACTAATCCTAACCCTATCCCTAACAATAACCCTAACTCTAACTCTAACACCAACCCTAACCCTAACCGGAACCATAACCCTTAACCTAAACATAACCCTAACACTAAACCTAACCCTAACCCTAACTCTAACCCTAAAACTAACCCTAACCCTAACCCTAACCCTAACCCAAACCCTAACCCGAACCCGAATCCTAACCCTACCCCTAACCCTAAACCAAAAACAAACCATAACCCGAACCCTAACCCTAACCCTAAACCTAACATGAATACTAACACTTACCATAAACCTAAACCTAACAGTAACCTTCATCCTAACCCTAACTCTAATCCTAACCCGAACCCGAACCCTAAACTTAACCCTAACCCAAACCCTAATCCTAACCCTAATCCGAACCCAAACCTAACCCTAACCCCAACTCTAACCCTAACCCAAAACCTAATACTAACGGGAACTCAAACCCTAACCCTAACCCTATCCGAACCCTAACCCGAAAACGAACCCGAACACTAAAAACAATGCTAATGCTAAAACTAACCCTAACCCTAACCCTAACACTAACCCTAACCAGAACGCAAACTCGAACATTAACCCAAACCCTAAATCTAACAGTAACCCTCACACTCACCCTAACTGTAATCCTAAACCGAACCCACACCCTATCTCTAACCCTAACCTTAAACCTAACCATAACCCGAACCATAACCCTAACACTAAACCTAACCCGAACCTTAACCCTAACCCTAACCCTAACCCTAATCCGAACCCAAACCGTAACCCAAACCCTAACCCTAACCCAAACCTAACCCGAACCCGAACACTAAACCTAAACCTAACCCTCTCCGAACCCTAAACCGAACCCGAACCCTAACACTAACTCTAACCCTAAAACTAACCGTAAACCTAATCCTAACCCTAACACTAAACCTAACGCTAACCCTAACCCGAACCGGAGCAATAACCCTAAACTTAACCCTAACACTAACCCTAAGCAGAAGCCTAAACCTAACCCTATCCCTAACCTGAACCCTAACCCTAACCCTAACACTAACCCTAAACCTAATCCTAACACGAACCCTAATCCTAAACATAACCCGATCCTGAACCCTAACCCTAACCCTAACCCTAACCCTAACCCTAAACCTAACCCGAACACAAACCATAACCCTAAGCCAAAACCTAACCCTAACCCTTACCCAAACGCTAACACTAACCCTAACCCGAACCCGAACATTAACCCTAACCTTAACCCTAACCCTAACCCTAACCCTAACCCTAACCCTTACACTAAGCCAAACTCTAAACAGAACCCTAACCCTAAACCTAACCCGAAACCTAAACCTAACCCTAACCCTAACCATAACCATAACCATAACCCTAACCCTAAACCTAACCCTAACCCGAACCCTAACCTTAACCCGAACCCTAACCCTAACCCTATCCCTAACCCTAACCCTAATGCTAACCCGAACCCTAACACGACCCTAAACTTAACCCTAAACAAAACCTAAAACTAACCCTATAACTAACCCTAACCCAAACCCTAACCCTAACACAAACCCTAACCCTAATCCTATCCCTAACCTAACCAGAACCCGAACACTAAACCTAACCATATCCATAACCCTAACCCAAACCTGAAAGCTATCCCAAACCCTATCCCTACTCCGAACCGAACCCTAACCCCAACCAAATTCCTAAACCTAACACTATTCCTAAGAGTAACCCTCACACTAACCACAACTCTAATCCTAACAAGAAACCCAAACCGTAACCCTAACCCTAAACCTAACCCTTACCCTAATCCTACCCCGAACCTGATCCCTAACCCAAAAGCTAACGCTAAAACTAACCCTAACACTAACCCTATCCCAAACCCTAACCTTAACCCTAAACCTAACCCTAACCCGAACCGTAACCCTAACCCTAACCCAAACCCTAACCCTATCCTTAACCCTAATCCGAACCCTAAAACTAACCCAAACCCTAACCATAACCATAACCTATCCCAAACCCGAATACTAATCCTAACTCTAAAACTAACCCTCACCCTAACTGGAACCCGAACCCTAAACCTAAACCTAACCCGATCCGAAACCTAACCCGAACCAAAACCAGAACCCTAACACTTATTGCTAAACATAAAATTAACCTAATGATAACCCGAACACTAACCCGAACCCTAACCCGAACCCTAACCCTAACCCTAACCCAAACCCTAACCCTAACCAAAACCCTAATCCTAACCCAAAACCAAACCCAAACCCTAACCCTAAACCTAACCCTAACCCTAACCTAACCCGAACCCGAACCCTAAACCTAACATGAACAGAACCCTAACCCCAAAACTAACCCTAACCCTAAAACTAACCCTAACCCTAACTTTAACCCTAACCCTAATCCGAACCCTAAACCGAACCGTAAACCTTACCCTAACCCTAACCCTAAAACTGACACGAACCCTAAACCTAACCCTAAAGCTAACCCTAACCATAATCCTCACCCTAACCCTAACCCTAACCCGAACCATAACATGAACCCGAACCCTAAACCGAACCCTAACCCTAAACCTAAACCTAACCCTAACCCTAACTATAAACATAACCTTAACCCAAACCCTAACCCTAGCCCTAACACTAACCCTAACCCTATCACGAACTCTAACACAAAACAGAACCCGAACCCTAACCCTAATGCTAACCCTAAATATAACCCTAACCCTAACCCTAACACTAACCCGAATGCTAACCCGGACCGAACCCGGACCCTAACCTTAACACTAACCCGAACCAGTAGCCGAACCCTAAACCTAAGCCTAACCCTATCCCAAACCCTAACTGTAACCCTAACCCTAACCCTAACCCTAACCCTAACATGAACCCTAATCCTATCCCAAACCCTAACCCGAACCCTAACCCTAACCCTAACGCTAAACCTAACCCTAACCAAAATCCTAATTATAACCCTAATCCTAACCCAAACCCTAACCCTAACCCTAACCCTAACCCTTACCCTAAACCTAACCCAAACCAGAACCCTAACCCTAACCCTAAAACTAACTCGAAACCGAACCCGAACCCTAACCCTAACCCTAACCTTAAACTTAACGTAACGCAAACCCGAACACTAACCCTAACAAGAACAGTAACCCTAAACCTAAACCTAACCCTAACCGGAACCCAAACCCTAATCCTAATCCGAACCCGAACCCTAACCCGGAACCTAACCCTAACCCTAACCAAACCTGAAACCTAACCCGAACCATAACACTAACCCGAACCCGAACACTAACCCTAACTCTAACGCTAAACCGAGCACGAACCTAAACCATAACCGTAACAATAAACCTAACCCTAACATTAACACTAACCGTAATCGTAACCCGAACACTAACCCTAACCCGAACCCTAACCGAAACCCTAAACCTAACCCTAACTCGAAACTGAACCCTAACGCTAACCCGAACATTAACCCTAACCCTAACTCGAACCCGAACCCTAACCCTTACCTTAACCCTAACTCTAACTCAAACCTAACCGTAACCCTACCCTCACCCTATCCCTAACCCTAAACCTAAACTAACGTGAACCCGAACACTAACCTTAACGCGAACCCTAACCCTAACCATAACCCTATCCCTAACATTAACACTAACCCTAATCCTAACCTGAACCCTAAACCTAACCCTAACCCTAAACCTAACCCGAACACGAACCCGAACCTGAACCCTATCCCTCATCCTAACTCTAACCCTAACCCTATATAAACTTAACCGTAAACCTAACCCTAACCCTACCCCGATCCCGATCCCTAACTCTAACCATAACCCTAACCCTAACCCTAACCCTACAATAAACCTAACCCGAACCAGAACTTTAATCCAAACCCTAAAACTAACCCGAACCCGAATCCGAACCCTAACCCTAACCATAACCCTAAACCTAACCTAACGAAAACCCAAACACTAACCCTAACAAGAACTCTAACACTAACCCTAAACCTAACCCTAACATTAACACTAACCCTAATCCTAACCCGAACCCTAACCCTAACCCTAACCCTAATATTAACACTAACCCTAAGCCTAAGCCTAACCCTAACCCTAAACCTAAACCGAACCCGAACCCGAACCCTAACCCAAACGCTAACTCTAACCCTAACATTAACACTAACCCTAATCCTAAACCGAACCGTAACTTTAACCCTAACCGTAACCCTAACATTAACACTAAACCAATCCCTAACCCTAACCCTATACCTAAAACTAACCCTAGCCCGAACCCAAACCCTAACCCTAACCCTAAGGTAACCCTAACCCTAACCCTAACCCTATGCCGAATCCAAACCCGAACCCTAATCCTAACACTAACCCTAACATTAACACTAACCCTAATCCTAATTCTAACCCTAACCCTAAACCTAACCATAACCCGAACCCTAACAGGATCCCGAACCCTAAACCGAACCAAAAACCTTCCCCTAAACCTCAACCTAACCCTAACCCGAATCCTAAACCTATCCGGAAACCTAACCCTAACCCGAACCCAAACCCTAAGCCTTACCCTCACCCGAACTCTAAACCTAAAGTTTAACCTAACCCTAAACCTAACCCGAATCCGAACCCCATCCCTAACCCTAACCCTAACCCTAACATTAACACTAACCCTAAAACTAACCCGAACCCTAATCCTAACCCTAAACCTAAACTGAAACCTATCCCGAACCCTAACACTAACTCGAAAAATAACCCAAACCCTATCCCTAACCCTAACCGAATCCCCAACCCTAACCCAAACCCTAAACCTAAACCTAACCCTAACCCGATCTCTAACCCTAAGCTTAACGGTAAACCGAATTCTAATGTGAACCCGAACCCTAACCCTAACCCTAACCCTAACCCTAACACTAACATTAACACTAACCCTCATCCTAACCCGAACCCTAACCCTAACCCTAACGGTAACCCTAAACCTAACCCTAAACCTAACCCTAATACGAACCCGAACACTAACACTTACCCAACCCGAACCCTAACCCTTCCCATAACTCTAAAACCAACCTGAACCCTAACCCTAACACTAAACCTAACCCGAATCTGAACCCGAACCCTAACCATAAACCTAACATTAACACTAACCCTAACCCAAACCCTAACCAAAACCGTAAACCAAACCCTAACCCGAACCCTAACCCTAACACCAACTCTAAAACTAAACCATATCCGAAACCTAACATTAACCCGAAAAATAATGCTAACCCTATCCCTAACCGTAACTGGAACCCGAACCCGAACCCTAAACCTAACCCTAACCCTAACCATAACCCTAACCATAAACCTAACCCTAACCCTAACCCGAACACGAACCCTTAATCTAACCCTAACCATAACCCTAATCCTAACCCGAACCTGAACTTGAACCTTAACCCTACCCCTAACCCTAACCCTAACACTAAACCTAACCTAACGAGAACCCGAACCCTAACCCTAAACTTAACCCTAACCCTAACATTAACACTAACCCTAATCGTAACCCAAACCCTAAACCTAACCCTAACACTAACCCTAAACCTAATATTAACACAAACCCTTACCCTAACCCTAACCCTAACCCTAACCCTAAATCTAACCCAACCCTAACAGTAACCTTAAACACAAGCGTAACCCTAATATTAACACTAACACTAACCCTAACACGAACCCTAACCCTAACCCTAACCCTAACCAAACCCTTAGCCTAACCCGAACCCTAACCCGAACCCTAATCCTAACCATAACCGTAACCCGAACCCTAACCCGAACCCGAACCCGACCCGAACCCTAACCCTAACCCTAAACCAAACCCTTACCATAACCCTAATCCAAACCCGAACCCTAATTGTAACCCTAACCCTAACCTGAACCCGAACCACCATAATCCTAACCATAACCATAACCCTAACATTAACACTAACCATTATCTTAACCCGAGCCCTAACCCTAACCTAAACCCTAACCCTAAACCTAACCATAACCCTAACTTTAACCCTAAACCTAACCTAACGCGAACCCGAACAATAACCCTAACAAGAACCCTAACACTAACCCTACCCTAACCCTAACATTAACACTAAACCTAATCCTATCCCGAGCCCTAAGCCTAATCCTAACCCTAACAATAACCTGAATCCGAAAACGAACCACAACACTAATCCAAACAATAATATTAACCCTAACCCTAACCCTAACCCTAATCCTAACCCTATCCCAAACCTGAACCCTCACCATAACCCTAACCATAATAATAACCCGAAACCGAACCCGAACCCTAACCCAAACCTAAACCCTTACCCTAACATTAACACTAACCCTATTCCTAACTCGAACCATAACCCTAAACCTAACTCTAACCCTAACCCGAACCCTAAACATAACCTGAACACGACCCTAAAACTTACCCTAACCCTACCCGAACCCTAACCCTAACTATATCCCTAACCCTAACCCTAACCCTAAACCAAACCGTAACACTAAACCTAACCCTAACCCGAACCCAAAAATGAACCCTAAACATAACCCTAACATTAACACTAACCCTAACCCTAACCCTAACCCTAAACCTAACCCTAAACCTAACCTGAACCCGAACCCTAACCCTAATCCAAACCCGAACCCTAACCCTAACCCTAACACTAACACTAACCGAACCCGAACCCCAACCCTAACCCTAACACTAACACTAACCGAAGCCGAACCCTAACACGAACCATAACCCTAACCCGAAACCGAACCCTAAACCTAACACTAACCCTAACCCGAACCCGAACCCTAAACCGAACCCTTAACCTTACCCTAAACCTAAACCGGAATCTAACCAGAACCCTAAACCTAACCCTAATCCTAACCCTAACCATAAACCTAATCCTAACCCGAACCCTAATCCTAACCCTTACCCTAACCCTAACCCGAACCCTAATATGAACCCAAAACCTAACCTGAACCCTAAACCTAACACTAACCCTAACCATAACCCTAACACTAACCCGAACCGGAAACATAAACCAAAGCCTAAACCTAACCCTAACCCTAACATAATTCGTACCCTAACCCTAATATTAACCTGAACCCTAACCCGAACCCAAACCCTAAACCGAACCCTAACATGAACCCGAAAACTAACCAGAACCCTAACCCTAACCCTAACTCTAAACCTAACCCTAACCCTAAACCTAACCCGAACCCTAAGCCTATCCCTAACCCGAACCCAAACCTTAACCCAAACCCTAACACTAACCCTAACCCTAACCCTAACCCTAAACCTAAACCTAACTCTAACCCTAACGCTAACCCAAACCTGAACCCGAATGTTAACCCTAACACTAACCATAACCCTAAGCCTAACCTTAACCCTACCCGAACCATAACCCTAACCCTAACCCTAACCCTAATCCTAAATCTAACCCTAAACCTAAACCGAAACTTAACCCTAACCCTAACCCTAACAATAACCCTAACCCGAACTCTAACCCTAAACCGAACAGAACCCTAACCCAAACACTAACCCTAACCCTAAAACTAACCCTAACCCTAACCCTAACCATAAACCGAAACCAAACCCTAAACCTTACCCTAACCCTAACCTAAACCTGAACCGAACCCTAAACCTAACCCTAATCCTAACCGTAACCATAATCCTATCACTAACCCTAACCCGAACCCGAACCCTAACATGAACACGAACCCTAACCCGAACCCTAAACCTATACCTAACTGTAACAATAAACCTAACGCTAACCCGAACCGTAACCCTAACTCTAACACTAACCCTAACCCGAACCATAACATGAAACCGAACCCTAACTAGAAGCCTAACCCTAACCCTAACCCTAACCTGAAACGTAACCCTAACGCAAACCCTAACCATAACCCTAACTCTAACTCTAATTCGAACCCAAACCCTAACACGAACCCTAACCCTAACCCTAACCCTAAACCCAAATCTAACCCTAACGCGAACGCTAAGACTAATCCTAACCCTAACCCTAACCCGAACCCGAACCCTAACCATAATCGTAACCCTAACTGTAACCCTAACCCTAACCCTAACCAGAACCCTAATCGTAACCCTAATCCTAAACCTAACCCTAACCAAAACCCTAATACTAGGCCTAACCCTATCCCTAACACTGACCCTAACCTGAAGCCTAACATGAACCCGAACCATAACCCGAACTGTAACTCTAAACCTAACCCGAACGATAACTCTAAAACTAAAACTAACCCTTTCCCTAAAACTAACCCGAACCATAACCCAAACCCGAATCCTAACCCGAACCCTAACCCTAAACCTAACCGTAAACCTAACCCGAACCCTAACATAAACCCTAACTCTAACCCTACCCCTAAAACTAACCCTAAACCTAACCCCAACCGGAACCCTATCCCTAACCCTAATACTAACTTTAAACCTAACACGAACCCTAACCCTAACACTAAACCTAACCCTAACAGTAATCATCACCCTAACCCTAACTCTAATCCTAACCCGAACACGAAACCTAACCCCCAAACTAAATCGAACCTTAAACCTAACCCAAAACACTAGCCCTAACACTAACCCTAATCCTAACCCTAATCCTAACCCTAACCAGAACCCTAACCCTAACCTAACCCTAAACCTAACCCGAACCCTAACATAAACCCTAAACCTAACCCTACCACTAACCCTAACCCGAATCCGAACCAGAAGCCTAACCCTAACCCTAACCGTAACCTTAAACCTAACCCTAAACCTAATCCTAACCCTAACACTAACCCGAACACAAAATCCTAAATCTAACCATAAACCTAAACATAAAACTAACCCTAACACTAACCCGAAACCAAACCCTAACCCTAACCCTAACCCTAACACTAACATTAACACTAACCCTAAACCTAACTCTAACCAAAAACCCTAACCTGCACCCGAACCTGAACCCTAAACCTAATGCTAACTGTAAAACTAACCCTAACTCTAACCCTAGCAATAACCGTAACTCTAACTCTAACCCTAACCCTAACACTAACCGGAACCCTAACCCTTATCCTAACCCTAAAACTAACCCTAACCCTAACCCTAACCGGAACCATAACCCTAACCCTAACCCTAACACGAACCCTAACCCTAACAGTAAACCTAACACTAACAGTAACCCTCACCCTAACCCTAACTCTAATCCTAACCCAAACAAGAACCCTAACCCAAACACTAAAGATAACCATAACCCTAACCCGAACCATAACACTAACCCAAACACTAACCCTAATCTTAACCCTAAACCTAACCCTAAACATAACCCTAATCCGAACTCTAACCCTAACCCTAACCCTAATCCTAACCCTAAACCAAAACCTAACACTGACGAAAACCCTAACCCTAACCCAAACACTATCCGAACACTAACCCGAACCATAACCCGAACCCCAACACTAATGCTAACACGAAATCTAACCCTAACTCTAAACCGAATCCTAAAAAGAACCATAACCCTAACCCTAATCCTAATATTAACACTAACCCTGACCCTAACCCTAACCCTAAACCTAAACCTAACCCTAACCCGAACCAGAACCCTCACCCTAACCCTAACCATAATCATAACCTGAACCCGAACCCTACCTCAAACCCTAACCCTTACCCTAACATTAACACTAAGCCTAATCCTAACCCGAACCCTAACCCTAACAATAATCCTAACTCTAATCCTAACCCGAACCCTAAACCTAACCCTAACCCAAACACTAACATTAATCCGAAACCTAACCCTAACCCGAACACTAACCCTAACCCGAACCCTAACCGTAACCCTTACCCTAAACAGAAACCTAAATCTTACACTAACCCTAACCAGAACAATAATCCTAACCCTAACCATAACCCTATCCCAACCCAAACAAACCCTAAACATAACCCGATCCCGAACCCTAACACTACCTCTAAACCTAACCCTAAATCTAACCCGAACACAAACCATAACCCTAACCCAAAACCTAACGCTAACCCTAACCCGAACACGAACATTATCCCTAACCGTAAAAATAACTCTAACTTTAACCCGAACCCGAACCCTAACACTAACCGTAACCCGAACCCTAACACGAACCCTAACCCAAACCCTAACCCTAACGGTAAACCTAACCCTAACCCTATCCCGAAACCTATCCCTAATATGAACAGTAACCCTAACCCTAATCCTAATCCTAACCCTCACCCGAAAACGAACCCTAAATCTAACCCTAACCCTAAACCTAACCCTAACACGAACCCGAATCTGAACCCTAACAATAACCCTAACCCTAGCCCTAACCCTAACCTTAACCCTAACACTAACCGGAACCCTACCCCTACCCCTACCCCTAACCCTAACCCTAACATTAACCCTTACCTTAACCCTAACCCTAACCCGAACCCTAACCCTAAACCTAATCATAATCCGAACTCAAAACCAAACCCTAACCCTAACCCTAAACCTAACACGAAACCTTAACCTACCCCGAAACCTTACTCGAACCCGAACGCTAACCCTAACACAACACCTAAACGTAACCCTAACACTAACCTGATCCGTAACCCAAACTCTAACCCTAACCATACCCCTAACACTAACAAGAACCCTGACCCTAATCCGAACCCTAACCAGAACCCTAACCCTAACCCTAACCCTAAACCTAATAATAATCCGAACTCGAACTCGAACCCTAACCCTAACACTAACCCTAACCATAAACCGAACCCTAATCCTAACCCGAACCCTAATCCAAACCCAAACCGTAACCCTAACCGGAAGCCGAACACTAACCTTAACACTAAGCCTAACCGAAACCTAACCCGCACCCAACACTAATGCTAACCCTAAAACAAACCTTTACCTAACCCAAAACCTAACCCTAACCGTTACTCGAACCATAACTCCAACCCTAAACCTAACCCAAACCCAAACCATAACCCGAACCCTAAACCTAACCCTAACTCTAATCTGAACCCTAAAACTAACCAGAACCCTAACCCGAACCCTAACCCTAACCTTATCCCGAACCCTAACCCTAACCCTAACCCTAATATTAACATTAACCCTTACCCTAACCCTAACCTTAACCCTAACCCGAACCCTAACCGGAACCACAACACTAACAATAACAGTAACCCTAACCCTAACCCTAATATGAAACCTCAACCTAACCGTAACCCTAACCCGAACCCTAAGGGGAACCCTAACCCTAACCCTAAACCTAACACAAACAGTAACCCGAACCCTAACCCCAACGCGAACCCGAAACCGAAACCTAACCTGTACTCTAACAATAACACGGACTCGAACCCGAAGCTAAACCCTAACCTTAACCCTAACCCTAACCCTAACCCGAAACCTAACCCTAAACTGAACCCTAACCCTAACACTAACACTAACCGGAACCCTAACCCTAACCCTAACCCTAACCCAAAACCTAACCCTAACCCTAACATTAACCCTAACACTAACCTTAACCCAAACCCTAAAACTAACCCAAACCCTAACCCTAAACCGAACCCTAACCCTAACCCTAACCCTAACGCGAACACTAACATGAATCCGAACCCTGACCCGAACCCTAAACCTAACACTAACCCGAACCCTAACCCTTAACCTAACCATTACTCTAAAACTAACCCTAACAGGAACACGAACCCTTAGAATAATCCTAACCCGAACCCTAACCCTAAACCGAACCCAAACCCTAACCCTCACCCTAACCCTAACCCTAACCGGAGCCCTAATCCTAACCTTAACCCTAACCATTACCTGAACACTAACAATAACACTAAACCTAACCCTAACCCAAACCCGAATATTAAACCTAACCCGAACACAAACCCTAACCCTAACCCGAACCCGAACCCTACCCTAACCCTAAACCTAACCCTAAACTAACCCTAACCCTAACCCTAACCCTAACCCTAACGCTAACCCTAAACCTAATTATAACCCAAACCCTAACCCTAAGCCGAACCCTACCACTAACCATAAACCTAACCCTAATATTAACACTAAACGTAATCCTACCCTGAACCCTAAACCTAACCCTAAACCTAACCCTAACCCGAACCTGAACCCTAACCCTAACCCTAACCCGAACCCGAACATTAAACCTTACCATAAACCTAACCCTAACCTGAACCCTAACCCAATCCTAACCCTCACCCTAACCCTAAACTTAACCCTAACCCCAACCGGAAAACTAACCCAAACCTGAACAAAACACTAACCTTAACATTAACACTAACACTAATGCTAACCTGAACCTGAACCATAAATCTAACCCGAACCCGAACCCTAACCTTTACCCTAATCCGAAACCTAACCCTAAACCTCAACCTCACACTAACCCTAACCCTAGCCCTAACCAAAACCTGAACCTTAACCCTAACCTTAACCCTAACCCTAACCATAAACCCAACCCTAACCCTAACCCAAACCTGAACCTTAACCCTAAATTTAACCCTAACCATAACCCTAAACCCAACCCTGAACCGAACCCTAACCCGAACCCGAAACCTAACCCGAACCATAACCCTAACCCTAACCAGAACCCGAACCAGAACCCAAAACCTAACCCTAACCCTAACCCTAACCCTAACATTAACACTAACCCCAATCCTAAGCCGAACACTAACCATAACCCTAACCCAAAAGCGAACCCTAACCCTAACCCTAACCCTAATATTAACACTAACCCTAATCCTACCACGAACCCGAACCCTAAACCTAACCCAAACCCTAACCCTAAACCTAAACCTAAACCTAAACGTAACCCTAACCCAAACCCGAACCCTAACTCTAAGGCGAACCCTAACATGAACTCGAACGCTAACAAGAAACCTAACCCTAACCCGAACCCTAACCCTAACCCTAACACTAACACTAACCCGAACACGAACCCTAACTTTAACCCTAACCCTAACACTAACCCTAACCTTAACCATAACCATAACCCTAACTCTAAACCAAACCCGAACCTTTACCATAACCCTAACCCTAACCCTAACATTAACACTAACCATAACCCTAACCCGAAACTGAACTTTAACCCTAAACCTAACACTAAACATAACCCTAACCCTAAACTTAACCCTTACCCGAACCCGAACCCTAACCCTAACCCTACCCTAACCCTAACATTAACACTAACCCTATTCATAAACCGAACCCTAACCCTAAACATAACCCTAACCCGAACCCGAAAACGAACCATAACCCTAACCCTAACCCTAGTATTAACACTCACTCTAACCCAAACCCTAACCCTTACCCTAACCCTAAACATAACCCGAACCCGCACCCTACCCCAAACCCTAAACCTTACCCTAATATTAACACTAAACCTAATCCTAACCCGAACCATAAAGCTAACCCTAAATCTAACCCTAACCCGAACCCTAACCCTAACCCGAACTGGAACCCTAACCCTTACCCAAAACCTAATCCTAACCCAAACCCAAACCCTAACCCTAACACTAAACCTAACCCTAAACCAAATCCTAACCCTAAACCTAACCTAACCCAAACCCGAACACGAACCCTAACCCTAACCCTAACATTAACACTAACCCTTACCCGAAACCTAACCCTAACCCTATCCCTAAACCTACCCCTAACCCGAACCCGAACCCTAACCCTAATCTGAACCGGAACCCTAACCTTAACCCTAACCCTAAACCTAACGGAACCCGAACCCTAAACCGAAAACTAACCCTAACCCAAACCCTAACCCTAACCCAAACACTAACCCTAACCCGAAACCAAACCTGAACCCTAAAACTAACCATAACACTAACCCTAACCTTAACACTAACCGTAATCCTAACGCCAACTCTAACCCAAACCCTAACCCTAACCCAAACCCTAACCCTAACTGGAACCATAAACCTAACCCTAACCCTAACCCGAACCCTAATCCTAACCCGAACCTGAAACCTAACACTAACCGAACACTAACCCTAACGCGCACCCTAAACCTTACCCTAACCCTGACCCTAACCCTAACATTAACACTAATGCTAATCCTAACCCGAACCCTAACCCTAACCCTATTTTAACAATAACCCTAACCCGAATCCGAACCCGAACACAAACCCTAACACTTACACTAATATTAACACTAACACTAACCCTAACCCTAACCCTAAACCTAAACCTAAACCTAACCCTAACCCTAACCCGAACCCGAACCCTAACCCAAACCCTAAACCGAACCCTAACCCAAACGGAAACCCTAACCCTAACCATAACTCGAATCCGAACCCGAACTCTATCCCTAATCCTATCCCTAATATTAACACTAACCCTAACCCTAACCCTAACACTAACCATAACTAAAACCCTAACCCTAACCCTATCCCGAACCCAAACCCGAACCTGAAACCTAACCCTAACCCGAACCCTAACCCTAACCCTAACCCGAACCCTAACCCTAACCCTAACCCTAACCGTAACCCTAACCCTAAACCTAACCCTAACCTGAACCCGAAACCTAACCCTAACTCGAACGCGAAAACTAACCCGAAACCTAACCCGAACCCTAACCCTAACCCTAACCCTAAATCTAAACCTAACCCATACCCGGACCCTAACCCTAAACCGAAAAATGACCCTAACCCTAACCCTAACCGGAACCCGAACCCTTACCCTAACCCTAACCCAAAACCTAACTGTATACCGAACTCGAACCACAACCCTAACCCGAACCCTAACCCTAACCGGAACCCGAACCCTAACCCTAACACTAATCCTAACCCTAACTTGAAACCGAACCCGAACCCTAACCCTAACCCTAACCCGAACACGAACCCTAAACCTAACACTAAACCTAACATTAACACTAACCCTTATCCTAACCCACACCCTAACCGTAACCATAACCCTAACCCTAACCCTAAATATAACCCTAACCCGAAACCAACCCCTAACCTTAACCCAAACTCTTACCCTATCCGTAACCCTAACCCTAACCCTAACCCGAACCCGAACCCTAACCCTAACACGAACCAGAACCCTAACCCTAAACTGAACACGAACCCTAACCCTAACCCTAACCCTAACTCTAAGCCGAAACGTAACCCTAACCAAAACCCTAACCCGAAATGGAACCTGAAAGCTAACCCTGACCCGAACCCTAACCCTAAAAGGAACACGAATCCTAACCCTAAACCTAAACCTAACCTTAACCCAAACCCTAACTCTAACTTGATCGAGAACCTGAACCCTAACCCTAACACTAAAGGATCCCGAACCCTCACCCGAACCCTAACCCTAACCCTAAGCCCTAAACCTAAGACGAAAAAAACCCTAACCCTATCCCAAACCCTAACCGGAACACGAAACCTTACCCTAACCCTAACCCTAAACCTAACCGTAAACCGAAACCAAAACCTAACCCGAACCCTAACCCTAACCCTAAACCAAAAAAAGACACTAACTCTATCCCTAACCCTAACCGGAACCTGAACCCTTACCATAACCCTAACACTAAACCTAAACGTAAACCGAACCCGAACCCTAATCCTAACACGAAACCTAACCCTAACCCTAAAATTAATTCTAAAATTAACCCTAACATGAACACGAACCTTAAATCTAACCCTAACCCTAACCTTAACCCTAACCCTAACCCTAACCCAAACCCTAACCCGAACCCTAAACAAAACCCTAACCCAAAACCTAACCCTATCCATAATCATAACCAAAATGCTAACCCTAACGCGAACACGAACCCTAACTCTAACCTAACTGTAACCCTAACCCTAACCCGAACCCGAACCCGAACCCGAACCCTCACCCTAACCCTAACCCTAAACCAAACTAGAACCCGAATCCGAAACCTAAACTTAACCCTAACCCTAATCCTAACATTAACACTAACACTAATCCTAACCTAAACCCTAACCCTAAAACGAACCCGAACACTAACCCTAAACCGAAACTGATCCCCAACACTAACCCTAATCCTAACCCTAACCCAAACCCTAAACCTAAACCTAACACTAACCTTAACCCTAACCATAAACCTAAACCTGATCCGAAACCGACCCCTAACCCTAACACGAACCCTTACCCTAAACCAAATCCTAACCCTAAACCTAACCCGAACCCGAACCTGAACCCTAACCCGAACCCTAACCCTAATCCTAATACGAACTCGAACCCGAACCCTAACTCTAATCCTAACTCTAAAACTAACCCTAACCTTAAAAGGAACCCTAACCCGAACCCTAACTCTTACCCTAATACTAAACCTAATCCTAATCCGAACTCGAACCCGAACCCTAACCCTAACCCTAACCCTAACGTTAACAGAAACCCCAACCCTAACACTAACCCTAACCCTAACCGTAACCCTAACCCTAACCTTAAACCTACCCCTAACCCTAAAACGAACCCTTAACCTAACCCGAACCCTAACCCGAACCCTAACACTAACCCTAACCCTAAACCTAATACTAATCTGAACTCGAAAAAGAACCCTAAGCCTAACCCGAACCCTAACCTTAACCCTAACACTAACCCGAACCTTAACCCTAACCCTAACCCTAACTCTACCCCAAACCCTAAACCGAACCATGATCCTAATCCGAACCCTAACCCGAACCCTAACCCTAACCCTAACCCTAAATCTACTCCTAATCCGAACTCGAACTCAAACCCTAACCCTAACCATAACACTAACCCTAACCCGAACCCGAACCCTAACCCTATCCCTAACCCTAACTCGAACCCTAACTTTAACCCTTACCCTAAACGTAACCCTAACCCAAAATGAAACCCTAAAGCTAACCCTAACACTAAAACTAACCAAAACCCGAAACCTAATCCTAACTCTAACCCTAACCGTAACTCTAACACTAACCCGAACCCTAACCCTAAACCAAATCCTAAACGAAACCATAACCCTAACCCTAACCGTAACCCTAACCCTAACCCTAACATGAACACTCACACTAACCCTAACTCTAATCCTAACCCTGACCCCAACCCTAACCCTAACCCTATCCCTAACCCTAACCCGGACCGTAACCCAAACCCTATCCCTAACGCTAAACCTAACCCTAACCCGAACCCTAACACTTACCCAACCCTAACAATAACCAGAACCCTAACACTTTCCCTTCCCTAAACCTAACCCGAAACATAACCTGAACCCTAACGCTAACCCTATCCCGAAACCTAACCCTAACCCGTACCCTAACACGAACCCTTACCGTAACCTGAACAATACCTCAAAACCTAACCCGAACCCTAACACTAACCCTAACCCTAACCCGAAACCTAAACCTAAATCGACCCCTAAACCTAACCCTAAACCTAACCCTAGCCGAAACCATAACCCTAACCCTGACCCTAACACTAAACCTAACACTAAACCTAACCCTAACCATAACTCTAACAGTAACCCGAAACCTTACCCTAAACTGAATCCTATCCCGAACCCTAACCCTATCCCCAACCGTAAGCCTAACCCTAAACCTAACATGAACCAGAACCCTAACTGAACCCTAAACCTAACCAAAAACTAACCGAACCCTAACACTAACCCTAAAGGTAACCCTAACCCTAACCAGAACCCGAACCCTTACCATAACCTTAACCCTAACCCTAACCCAAACCCAAAACCTAACCCTAGACTAACCCTAACACAAACCCTAATCCGAACAATAACAGTATCACTAACCCTAACCATAAACCTAACCCTAACCCTAATCCTAACCCTAACCCTAACCCTAACCCGAATCCTAACTGTAACCCTAACCCTAACCCTAACCAAAACCCGAACTCTAATCCTAACCCTAACCCTAAACCTAACACTAAACCTAACCCTAATATTAACCTTTCCCTAACCCTAACCCTAACCCGAACCCTAACCCTAAACCTAACCCGAACACTAACCTTAACCCTAACCCGAACCCTAACCCTAACCGTAACCCTAACACTAACCTTAACCCTAATCCTAACCCCAACCCGAACCCTAACCAAAACCCGAACAGCAACCCTAACCCTAACCCTAACACTAACACTAAACCTAACCCTAAACCTAAACCTAATTTGAACTCGAAGCCGAAACCTAACCCTAACCCTAACCCTAAACCTAACCCTAACCAGAATCCTAATCCTAACCCTAACACTAACCCTAACCCTAACACTAACCGGAACCCTAAACCTAACCCTAAACCTAACATTAACACTAATGCTAATTCTAACCCGAACACTAACCCTAACGTGAACACTTACACTAACCCTAAACCTAACTCTAACCCGAACCAGAAGCCTAACCCTAAACCGAACCAGAACCCTAAACCTAACCATAACCCTAACTCGAACCTGAACCCTAACCCTAACCTAACCCTAACCCCAATCATAATCCTAACCCGAACCTGATCCCTAACCATAACCGGGTAAATAACCATAACACTATACCTAACGCTAAACCTAACCCTAACTATAAATCTAACCCTAAACCTAAACCGAACCTTAAGCCTAATGATAAACCTAACCCTAACATTAACACTAACCGTAATCCTAACCCGAACCCTAACTCTAACCCTAACCGTAAACCTAACCCTAACCCGAACCCTTAACATAACCCTAACCCTAACACTACCCCTAAACCGAAACCGAACCCTAACCCTAAACCTAACCCTAACCCTAAACATAACCATGACCTAACCCGAACCCGAACACTAACACTAACCCTAAACCTAACACAAACCCGAACCCTAACACTAACCCTATCCCCAACAATAACCCTAACCCTAAACCTAACCCTAACCCGAATCCTAAAACTAACCCTAACGCTAACCCAAACCCTAAACCTAAATGTGAACCTAACATGAACCCTTACCCTAACCCTATCCCTACCCCTCAAACCAAACCATAACCCTAATCCTAACCTGAACTCTAACCTTAACACTAATGCTAACCCTAACCCTAAGCCGAACCCTAAACCTACACTAACCCGAACCCTAACCCGAAACCTAACCCTCACCCTAACCCTAACCTTGACCCGAACCCTAAACCTACCTTAACCCGAACCCTAACCATAACCCGAACCCTAACGGGAACGTGAACACTAACCCTAACTCTAAACCTAACACGAATACGAACCCTAAGACTAAACCGAACCCTAACCCGAAAAATAACCTTAACGATAACTCTAAATATAACCCGAACCCTAATATGAAACCTAACCCTAACCCTAACCCTAACTCTAACCTAAACCCAAACCTGAACACTAACCCAAACCCTAACCCTCACCTTAATCATAACCCTAACCCTCATCCTAACCCTAACACGAACCCGAACACGAACCCTAAATCTAACCCTAAACCTAACCCTTACCCTAACCCTAACGATAACCCTAACCCTAATTATAACCCTAACCCGAACCCGAACCCGAACCCGAACCCTAACCCTAACCCTAACCCTAACCCTAACCCGAACCCGAACCCTAACCCGAACGCTAACCCTAACAATAACCCTAACAATAACCCTAAAGCTAACCCTAAAACTAATCTTAACTCTATCCCGAACCCTAACCCGAACCCAAACTCTAAACCTAACCCAAACCCAAATCTGAAACCTAACACTAATGCTAACCCCAAAACAAACCCTAACCCTAACACAAACCCTAACCCTAACCGTTACTCGAACCCTAACTCCACCCCTAACTGTAACACGAACCAAACCATAACCCGAACCCTAAACCTAACGCTAACTCTATTCTGAACCCTAAAACTAACCTGAAATCTAACCCGAACACTAACCCTAACACTAACAGGAAAACTAACCCTAACCCTAAACCTAACCCAAACACAAACCCTAACCCTAACCCTAACCCTAACCCTAACCCTAAACCTAACACTAAGCCTAACACGAACCAGAACATTAACCCTAACCCTAACCCTAACCCTAAACCAAACCCTAACCCTAACCCTAACATTAACACTAACCCTAATCCTAACCTGAACCCAAACCCTAATCTGAACACTAACCCTAACCCTAAACCTAAGCCTAACACAACCTGAACATTAACCCTAACCCGAACCCTAAATAAAACACTAACCCGAAACCGAACACTAACCCTAAACCTAACCCTAACTCTAACCCAAACCGGTACCCTAACCCTAACCCTAATGCTAACCTTAACTCTAACCCTGACCCTAAACCTTAACCTTACCCTAAGCCGAACATTAACCCTAACACTAACCCTAACCCTAACCCGAACCCGAAACCGAACCCGAACCCTAACCCTAACCTTAATCCTAACCCTAAACCTAACCCTAACCCTAACCCCTAACCTAAACCTACACCGAACGCGAACACAACAATAACCTGAACCCGAAACCTAACCCTTACCCTAACCCTAACCCATACCCGAACACTAACATTAACCCCAACCCTAACCCTAAACCTAACACTAACCCAAACCCTAACACGAACCCGAACCTAACCCTAATGCTAACACGAACCCAAATCCGAACCCGAACCCGAAACTTAACCCTAACCCTATCCCTAACCCTAACATTAACACTAACTCTAATCCTAACCCGAACCCTAACCCGAACCCTAACCCTAACCCTAACCCTAACCCTAACCCTAACCCTAACCCATAACAATAACCCTAACCCTAACCCGAACCCTAACCCTAACTTTAACCCTAACCCAAATCCAAACCCTAACCCTAACCCTAACCCTAACATTAACACCAACCCTAATCCTTACCCGAACCCTAACCCAAACCCTAACCCTAACCCTAACCCTAACCCTAACACTAACCCTAACCCTAACCAAAACCCGAAACTTAACTCTAAACCTAACCCTAACCATAACACTAACAATAAAACTAACACTAACACTAACCCGAAACGAAACCCTCACCCGACCCCTAAACCTTACCGTATCCCTAACCCTAACCATAACCCTAAACCTAACCCTCACCCGACCCGTAACCCTTACCGTATCCCTAACCCTAACCATAACCCTAAACCTAACCCAAACCCTAACCCTAACCCTAACCCTAACCCTAACCCTAACCCTGACCCTAAACCGAACCCTAAACTTAAACAGAACCCTAACCATAACCCTAACCCTAACCAGAACTCTACCCTAACCCTAAATCCTACCTCTAACCCTAACCCGAACCCTAAACCAGACCTAATCCTAACCCGAACCCTAACCCTAACTTTACCCTAACCATAACAATAACCCTAACCCTAACCCAAACCCGATCCCTAACCCTAACCCTAACCCTAATCCTAACATTAACACGAACCCTAATCCTAACCCGACCCCTAATCCTAACACTAACCCTAACCCTAACACGAACCCGAAACCTAACCCTAACCCTAGCACGAACCCAAATCCGAACCCGAACCCAAACCTTAACCCTAACCCTATCCCTAACCCTAACATTAACACTAACTCTAATCCTAACCCGAACCCTAACCCGAACCCTAAGCCTAACACTAACCCTAACCCTAAACCTAAACCTAACCTGAACCCAAACCCTAACTCTAACTCGAACGCGAACCCTAACCCTAACCCTAACCCTAACCCTAACTGAACCCGAACCCTCACCCGAACCCTAACACTAAACCTAACCATAAACCGAAACCGAAACCTAACACTAACCCGCAACCTAAACCTAAACCGAAAAATGACACTAACCCTATCCCTAACCCTAACCGGAACAAGAAACCTTACCCTAACCCTAACACTAAACCTAAACATAAACCGAACCCGAATCCTAAACCTAACGCGAACCCTATCCCTAACCCTTACCCTAACCCTAACCATAACCCATAACCATACCCGAATCGTAACCGGAACCCGAACACTTACCCTAACCCTAACCCTAAACCTAACACTAAAAATAACCCTAATTCTAAAACGAACCCTAACCCTAACCCTAACCCTAACCCTAAACCTAACCCTAACTCTAACCCTAACACTAACCTGAACCCGAACCTTAACCCTAAACCTAACCATAAACCTAACCCTAAACCTAACCCTAACCTGAACCCGAACCCTAATTCTAACGCGAACCCAAACATGAACCCAAACCCTAACCCTAACCTAACCATACCCTAACCGTAACCCAAACCCGAACAGTTACCCTAACACTAACACTAAAAATAACCCTAATCCTAACCCGAAACCTAAACCTAACCCTAACCCTTACCGTAAACCAAACCCTAACCTGAACCCGAAACCTAACCCTAACCCTAAACCTAACCCTAACTCTAACCCTAACCCAAACCTGAACCCGAACCTTACCCCTAAACCTAAACCTAAACCTAACCCTAACCCGAACCTGAACCCTAACTTTAACGCGAACCCTAACATGGAACCCAAACCTTACCCAAACCCTAAAACTAACCCTAACCCAAACCCTAACCCTATCCATAACCATAACGAAAACGCTAAACCCTAACCCAAACACGAACCCTAACTCTAACCCTAACCCTAACCGTAACACTAACCCTAACCCGAACCCGAACCCGAACCCAAAAATCTAACCCAAAACCTAACCGTAACACTATCCTTAACCATAATCAAAACGATAACCCCAACCCCAACCCGAACCCTTACCCTAATCCTAACCCGAATCCTAACATTAACACTAACCCTAATCCTAACCCGAACCCTAACCCTAAACCTAACCCCAACCCTAAACCAACGTATCCCAAAACGTAACCCTAAACCTAACCCTAACCCTAACCCTAACGCTAAGCCTAACATTAACACTAACCCTAATCCTAACCCGAACCCGAACCCTAACTATAAACCTAACCCTAATACTAACCCTAAACCTAACCCTAACCCTAACCCGAAACCTAACTCTAACACGAACCCTAACATGAACCCGAAACCTAACACGAACCCTAACCATAACCCTAACCTGAACACTAACCCTAACCCTAACCCTAAATGTAACCCTAACCCAAACACGAACCCTAACTCTAACCCTAACCCTAAACCTAACAATAACCCTAACATTAACACTAACCCTAATCCTAACCCAAAACCTAAGCATAACCCTAACACTAAACCTAACCCCTAAACCGATCCCAAACCCTAACTCTAACCCTAACCCTATCCCTAACATTAATTCTAACCCTAAACCAAACCCGAACCATAACCCTAAACCTAACCCTAACCCTAAGCATAACCTTAAACCTAACACGAAGATTAACAGTAACCCTAACCCTAACCCGAACCCGAACCCCAACCCTAACCCTAACCCTAACCCTAACATTAACACTAACATTAATCCTAAACCGAACCCTAAACCTAACCATAACCCTAACGCTAAACCTAACCATAAACCTAACCCTAACTCGAACCCGAACCCTAACCCTAACCTGAACCCTAACCCTAAACCTAACCCTAACGCTAACCCTAACCCTAACAATAACCCTAACCATAACCCTAACACTAAACCTAACCCTAACCCAAACCCGAACCCTAAAGCAAACCCGAACCCGAACACTAACACTAACCCTAAAACTAACCAACAACCAAACCTGAACCCTAACCCAAACCCTAACCCTAACCCGAACCCTATCTATAACCCCAACTCTAACCCGAAACCGAAACCTAATCCGAACCTTAACTCTAACCCTAACATCAACACTAACCCTAATCCTAGCCTGAACCCTAACCCTAACCTTAACCCTAACCCGAAACCTAACCATAACCATAACCCAAACCCGAACCCTAACCCTAACTTTAACCCTAAACCAAATCCAAACCCTAACCCTAACCATAACCCTAACATTAAAACCAACCCTAATCCTAAACTGAACCCTAACTCAAACCCTAACCCTAACCCTAACCCTAACCCTAACACTAACCCTAACCCGAACCCGAACCCGAACCTTAACTCTAAACCTAACCCTAACCCTAACACTAACCCTAAACCTAACACTAACACTAACCCAAAACCGAACCTTCACCCGACCACTAACCCTTACCGTATCCCTAACCCTAACCCTAACCCTAAACCTAAACCAAACCCTAAACCTAACCATAACCCTAACCCTAACCCTGACCCTAACCCGAAACCTAAACTTAACTGGAACGCTAACCATAACCCTAACCCTAACCAGAACTCTAACACTAACCCTAATCCTACCTCTAACCCTAACCCGAAACCTAAACCAGACCTAATCCTAACCCGAACCCTAACCCTAACTTTAACCCTAACCATAACCAATAACCCTAACCCTAACCCAAACCCGATCCCTAACCCTAACCCTAACCCTAACATTAACACGAACCCTAATCCTAACCCGAGACCTAACCTTAACACTAACCCTAACCCTAAACCTAAACCTAAACCTAAACCTATCCCGAACCTTAACACTAACCCTAACTATTACCCTAATCCAAAACCTAACCCTTACCCTAACCCTACACCTAACCTTAACCCTAACCCTAATCCTAACTTTAACCCTAACCCGAACATGAACCCTAACTCTATCCCTAACCCTAACCCTAACCTGAAGCCTAACCCTAACCCTAAACCTAACCCTAACCCTAACCATAACATTAACACTAACCATAATCCTAACCTGAACCCTACCCTAACCCTAACCCTAACCGTAACTATAACCATAACTCTAACCCTAACCCTAAACCTAACCCGAACCCTAAAGCTAACCCTAACATCAACAGTAACCATAATCCTCACGTGAACCCTAACCCTAACCCTACCCAAAACGTAACCCTAAACATAACACTAACCCAAATCCTAACCCGAACCCTAACCCTACCCTAACCCTAACATTAACACTAACCCTAATCCTAACCTGAACCCTACCCTAACCCTAACCCTAAACATATCATTAACCCTAACCCTAACCAGAAGCTTAATCCTAACCCTAATCCTAAACTTAACCCTAACACGAAACCTAATCCTAACCCTAAACCTAACCCTAACCTATCCCTTACCCGAACCCTAACCCTAATCCTACACCTAACCCTAACCAAAACCCGAACCCTAAACCTAACCCGAAACTTAACCCGAACCCTAAACCTAACTATAAACCTAAACCTAACGCAAACCCTAAGATGAACCCAAACCCTAACCCTAACCATAACCCTAACCCGAACCCTAACCCTAACTCTAAAACTAACCCTAACCCGAACTCGAACCCTAACCCTAACATTAACACTAACCCTAATCCTAACCCTAACCCTAACCCTAACACAAACCCTAACCCTAACCCAAACCCGAACGCTAACCCTAACCCGAACCCGAATCCTAAACCTAACCCTAACCCGAAACTTAACCCTAACCCTAACCCGAACCCTAACCCTAACCCTAACCATAATGCTAACCCTAAAGTAATCTGAAGCTGAACCCTAACACTAATCCTAACCCTAACCCTAACCCTAAAAGTAACCATAAACATAACCCTATCCCTAACCCTAACCTGAACCCAAACCCTAACCCTAATCCTAACATTAACCCTAACCCTAACCGTAACCCTAACCCTAACCCTAAACCTAACCCTAATCCTAACCCTAATATTAACACTAACCCTAATCCTAACCCGAAACGTAACCCAAACCCTAACCCTAATCCTAAACCTAAACCTAATCCTAACCCGAACCTGAAACTTAACCATAACCCTATCCCTAACACTAACCCTAAACCTATCCCTAACACGAACCCTAAACCGAACGCGAACCCTAACCCTAACCCTAAAGCTAATCCTAACCAGAACCCGAACCCGAAACCTAACCCTAACCCTAACCCTAACATTAACACTAACCCTAATCCTAACCCGAACATTAATCCTAACCCAAACCCGAACACTAACCCTAACCCATTCCGAAACCTAAACCTAACCCTAACCCTCACCCTAACCATAACCCTCACCAAAACTCTGAAACTAACACTATAACTAACCCTAACCAAAACCCTAAGCCGAACCCTAACCCGAACCTAACCCTAAACTTAACCCTAACTCTAACCCTAAACTTAACCCTAAACCTAACCTGACGCGAACCCGAACACTAACCCTAACAAGAAACCTAACGCTAACCCTATCCTAACCCTAACATTAACAAACCCTAATCCTAACCCGAACCCTAACGCTAACCCTAAACCTAACCCTAACCCGAATCCAAAAACGAACCATAACCGTAACAATAACCCTAATATTAACACTAACACTAACCCTAACCCTAACCCTAACCCTAACGTGAACCCGAACCCTCACCCTAACCGTAACCATAATCCTAACGCGAACCAGAACCCGAACCCTACCCCAAACCCTAACCCTTACCCTAACATTAACACTAACCCTAATCCTAACCCGAACCATAACCCTTGCACTAAACCTAATCCTAACCCTAACCCAAACACTAACCCTAACACTAAACCAAACCCCAACCCTAAACCTAACCTTAACCCGAACCCGATCACGAACCCTAACCCTAACCCTAATATTAACACTAACCCTAACCCTAAACCTAAACCTAAACCTAACCCTATCCCGAACCCGAATGCTAACCCTAATCCTAACCCGAACACTAACCATAAATAGAACCCAAACCCGAACCCTAACCCTAATAATAACCCGAACCCTAACATTAACACTAACCGTAATCATAACCCGAACCCTAACCATAACCCTAACCCGAACCCGAACCCTAACGCTAACCCGAACCTGAACCTTAACCCAAACTCGAACCCGAACCCTAACCCTTACCCTAAGCCTAAACCTAACCCGAACCCTAACCGTAACCCTACCCCTCACCCTATCCCTAACCCTACCCCTCACCCTAACCCTATCCCTAAACCTAACCTAACGCGAACCCGAACACTAACCCTAACCCTAACCCTAACACGAACCCAAATTCGAACCCGAACCCTAACCCTAACATTAAAACTAACTGTAATCATAACATGAACCGTAATCCTAACCCGAACACTAAACCTAACGCTAACCCTAACCCTAACCCGAATCGGAACCCGAACCCTAACATAACATAAACCTGATATTAACACTAAAACTAACCCTAACCCTAAACCTAACCCTTAACCTAAACCTAACCCAAACCTGAGCCCTAACCCTAACCCTAACCCGAAACCTAACCCGAACCCCATCCCGAACCCTAACCCAAACGGTAACTAAACCCTAACCCTAACCCGAATACGAACCCGAACCCTATCCCTAACCCTATCCCTAATATAAACCCTAACCCTAACCCGAACACGAACCCTAAATCTAACCCTAACCCGAACACGAACCATAAATCTAACCAAACCCTAACCCTAACCCTATCTAACCCTAACCCTAACCCTACCCCGAAACCAAACCCTAACCCTAACCCTAAAATTAACACTAACCCTAATCCTAACCCGAACCCTAACCATAAGCCTAACCCTAACACTAAGTCTAACCCTTATCCTAACCCTAAACCGAACCAGAACCTTAACACTTACCCTAACCCTAACCCGAACAGAACCCGAACCGGAAATCTAACCCTAACCATAACCCTAAACATAACCTAACACGAACCCGAACACTAACCCTAACAAGAACTCTAAATCTGAACCTAACAATAACCCTAATATTAACACTGACCCTAATCCTAACGCGAACCCTAACACTAACCCTTACCCTAACCCTAACATTAACACTAACCCTAAACTAACCCGAACCATAATCCTAACCCTAAACCTAAACCTAAACCTATCCCGACCCCTAACACTAACCAGAAAAATAACCCAAACCCTATCCCTAACCCTAACCGGAACCCCAACCCTAAAACAAACCCTAACCCTAACCCTAACCCTAACCATAATCCTAACCCTAACCTAAAACGAAGCTGAACCCTAACCCTAACCCGAACCCTAACCCTAACCCTACCGTTACCATAAACATATCCCTAACCCAAACCCGAACCCGAACCCAAACCCTAACCCTAACCATAACCCTAATCCAAACCCGAACCCGAACTGTAACCCTAAATCTAACCCTAACCCGAACCCAAACCCTAACCCTAACTCTAACCCTAAAATTTACCCTAACCCTAACCTAACCCGAATCCTAACCCTACCCAAACCCTAATCCGAACCCTAACACTAATGCTACCCCTAAAACTAACCCGAAACCTAAAATGAACCCTATCCCTAAACCTAACCCTAACCCCAACCCGAACCCGAAACCTAACCCTAACCCTAACCCTAACCTTACACCTAACCCTAACCCTAATCCGAACACAAACACTAACCTGAACACGAACCCTAAATCTAACCCTAAACCTAAACCTAACCCTAACCCTAACACTAACACGAACCCGAACCAGAACCCGAACCCTAACCCTAACCCTAACCCTAACCCTAAAATTAACACTAACCCGAACCATAACCCTAACTCTATCCGAACCCTAACCTGAACCTGAACCGGAACCCTAACACTAATGCTAATCCAAAAACGAACCATAACCCTAAGCTTAAGCCTAAACCTATCCATTACTTGAACCCTACCCACAACCCTAACCCTAACCTGAACCCAAACCATAACGCGAACACTAACACTAACCCTAACTCTAATCTGAACCCTAACCCTAACACGAACCCTAACCCGAACCCTTAAACTAACCCTAACAGGAAAACTAACCCTAACCCTAACCCGAACCCGAACCCAAACCCTAACCCTAACACTAACTCTAACCCTAACCCTAACCCTAAACCGAACGCTAAATTAACCCGAACCCGAACCCTAATCCTAACCTTAACCCTAACCCTAACACTAACTCTAACCCGAATGCTAACATGAACCCGAAACCTAACCCGAACCCTAACCCTAACCCTAAACCGAACCGTAACCTGAAACCGAATCCTAACCAGAACTCTAACCCTAAAACTAAACTAACCCTAACCCTAACCTGAACACTAACCCTAACCCGAACCCTAATCCGAAACCTAACAATAACCCTAACCCTAAACCTAACCCGAACCCGAAACCGAACCCTAACCCTAACCCTAACCTTAAACCTAACCCTAACACTAATCCTAACCCTAACACTGAACCGAACACGAAACCTAAATTTAATCCTAAACCTAAACCTAACCCTAACCCTAAATCTAACCCGAACCCTAACCCTAACCCTAACCCTAACATTAACACTAACCCTAATCCTAACACTAACCATAACCCGAACCCAAACCCTAACCGGATCCCTAACCCTTACCCTAACCCTAAACCCTAACCCTAACCCTAACCCTAACCCTAACGCTAACCCTAAAACTAACCCTAAACCTAACCCAGACCCGAACCCTAACCCTAAACCAAACCCTAAGCCAAACCCTAACACTAACTCTTACCCTAAACCTAAACCTAACCCTAACCCTAACGCTAACCGTAAAACTAACCTTAACCCTAACCCTAACCCAAACCCTAACCCTAACCCGAACCCTAAGCCTTACCCTAACCCTAACCCTAACCCGAAACCTAACCCTAACCCTAACCCTAACTTGAACCCAAATCATAACCCGAATCCTAACCAGAACTCTAACCCTAAAACTAACACTAACCTTAACCCTAACCTGAACCCTAACCCTAACCCGAACCCTAATCCGAAACCTAACAATAACCCTAACCCTAAACCTAACCCTAACCCTAACCCGAACCCGAAACCTAACTCTAACCCTAACCCAAACCTAAACAGTAACGCTCACCCTAACCCTAACTCTAATCCTAACACGAAACCAAACAGTAACCCCAACCCTAACCCTAACCCTAACCAGAACCCTAACCCTAACCCGAACCCCAACCCTAACCTGAACCCTAAATCCTAACCCTAACCCGAACCCTAACCATAACCCTAACCCTAACACAAACCTAAAACATACCTAACCCTAACCTAACCATAACCATAACCCTAACCCGACCCATAACCCTAACCGTAACCCTAACTATAAACCTATCCCGAACCCGAACCCGGACCCAAAACCGAACCCCATCCTTAACACTCACCGTAAAAAGTAGCCAAACCCGAACCCTAATCCTAACCCTAACCCTAATCCTAACCCTAACCCTAACCCTAATCCGAACACTAACCCTAACCCTTACCCTAACCATGATCTTACCCTAAATGTAACCGTAACGGGAACCTGAACCCTAACCCTAACCCAAACCTAACCCTATTCGAACCCTAACCCGAACCCGAACCCGAAACCTCACAACAATGCTAACCCTAAAACTAACATTAACCGTAACCCTAACCATGAACCTAATCTTAAACCTAACCCTAACCCGAACCCGAACCCTAACCCTAACCCTAACCCTAACGCTAACCCTAAACCGAACCCGAACATTAACCCTAACCCTAACCCTAACCCTAAACTTAACCGTTACCCTACCCGAACCCTAACCCTAACACTAAGCCTAAACCTAACCCTAACCCTAACCCGAACCCTAACCCTAATCCTAACCCTATCCCTAACCCGAACCCTAACCCTAAGCCAAACAGAACCCTAACCTGAACCCTAAACCTAAGCCTAAAACTAACCCTAACCCTAACCCAAACCCTAACCCTAAACGGAACCCTAAACCTTGACCTAAACCTAAATCAAAATCTAACCAGAACCCTAAACCTAACCTTATTCCTAACCATAACCATAAACCTAAACCTAACCCTAACCTGAACCCAAACATGAACCTGAACCCTAACCTGAACCCTAAACCTAAATCTAACCCTAAACCTAACCCTAACCCTAAACCTAACCATAATGCAAAACCTAACCCGAACCCTAAACCTAAACCTAACCCTAACCCGAATCCGAACCCTAAACTTAACTATAACGCTAAAACTAACCCTAACACTAACCTAACAGAATCCTAACCCTATCCCGAACCCTAATCCGAACGCTAACGCTAACCCTAAACCTAACCCGAACCCTAACATGAACCCTAACCCTAAACCTAACCCTAACCCGAACCCGAAATCGAATCCTAACCCTAACCCTAACCCTAAACTTAACCCTAAACCTAACCCTAATACTAACCCTAACACTAACCCGAACATGAACCCTAAATCTAACCCTAAACCTAAACCTAACCCTAACCCTAACACTAACCCAAAACCGAACCCTAACCCTAAACCTAACCCTAAACCTAACATTAACACTAACCCGAACCCTAACCCTAACTCTATCCGAACCCTAACCCAAACCCGAACCCGAACCCTAACACTAATGCTAATCCTAAAATGAACCCTATCCCTAAGCCTAAGCCTAAATATATCCATTACTTTAACTCTAACCACAATCTTAACCCTAACCTGAACCCTAACCCGAACCCTAACCCTAACCCTAACAGGTAAACTAACCCTAATCCTAACTCGAACCGAACCCAAACCCTGACCCTAACCCTAACCCTAACCCTAACCCTAACCCTAACCCTAAACCTAACGCTAAACCTAACCCGAACCCGAACATTAACCCTAACCCTAACCTAAACCTAACCTATCCCAAACCCTAACCCTAACACTAACCCTAACCCTAACCCTAACACTAACAATAACCCGAAGGCTAACATGAACCCAAACACTAACCCGAACCCTAACCCAAACCCTAACCCGAAACCTAACCTGAACCTGAACCCTAACTCTAACTCTAAAACTAAAACTAACACTAAACCTAAACCTAACCAAAACCCTAACCCTAACCGAATCCTAATCCGAAACCTAAACATAACCCTAACCCTAACCCTAACCCGAACCAGAACCCTAAAGCTAACCCTAACCCTAACGTTAAAACTAACCCTAACCTTAATCCTAACCCTAACACTAAACAGAACATGAAACCTAAATTTAACCCTAAACCTAAACTTAACACTAACCCTAACACTAACCCGAACCCGAACCCTAACCGGAACACTAACCTTTACCCTAACCCTAAACCTATCCCTAACCCTTACCCTAACCCTAACGCTAACCCTAATAATAACCCTAACCCTAACCCGAACCCGAACCCTAACCCTAACCCGAACCCTAAACCTAACCCTAACCCTAACACTAACCCTAACACTTATCCAAACACTAAACCTAACCCTAACCCGAACCCTAACCCTAACCCGAACCCTAACCCTAACATGAACTCTAAGCCGAACCCTAACATTAACTATTACCCTAACCTAACCCTAACCCTAACGATAAAGCTAACACTAAACCTAACATTAACCCTAACCCTAAACCGAACCCTAACCCTAACATGAACCCTACGCCATACCCTAAACCTAACACTAAGCCTAAACCTAACCCTAACCCTAACCTTAACCCTAACCCTACCCGAACCCTAACCCTAACACTAAGCCTAAACCTAACCCTAACCCTAAAACGAAACCTAACCCTAATCCTAACCCTATCCCTAACCCGAACCCTAACCCTAACCGGAACAGAACCCTAACCCGAACCCTAACCCTAACCCTAACCCTAACCCTAACCCTAATCATAATGCAAAACCTAACCAGAACCTTAAACCTAACCCGAACTCTAACACTAACCCTAACCCTACCCGAACCCTAACCCTAACACTAAGCCTAAACCTAAACCTAACCCTAACCCGAACTCTAACTCTAACCCAAACCCTAACCCTAACACGAACCCTAACATGAACCCAAACCCTAACGTGAACCCTAACCCTAACCCTAACCCTAACCCTAACACTAACCCGAACCCTAAACCTAAACCTAACCCTAAACCTAACCCTAACCATAACCTAATTCGAAGCCGAGCCCTAACATTAACCCGACCCTAACAATAAACCCTAACTTGAACCCAAACCATAACCCGAATCCTAACCCTAACCCTAACCCTAATCCGAAACCTAATCCTAACCCTAACCCTAACAAGAACCCGAACCCTAACCCTAACCCTAACCCTAACCCTAACTCTAACCCTAACCCTAACCCTAACCGGAACCCTAATCCTTACCCTAAACCTAACCGTAGCCCTAACTCTAACCATAAACCTGACGGGAACCCGAACCCTAACCCTAACCCTAACCCTAACCCCATCTGAACCCGAACCTGGACAAGAAAACGAAACCTAACACTAATGCTAACCCTAAAACTAACCCTAACCCTAACAATAACCCTAAACCTAACCCTAACCGTATCCTGAACCGTAACCCTAACCCTAACCCTAAAGCGAAACCTAAACATTACCCTAACCCTAACAGTAAACCTAACCCGAACCCTAACCCTAACCCAACCCTAACCATAACCCTAACTCTAACCCTAACCCTAACCCTAACCAGAACCCTAATCCTTACCCTAAACCTAACTGTAGCCCTAATCCTAAAACTAATCCTAAAGGAAACCCGAAACCTAACCCTAACCCTAACCCTATCTGAACCCTAACCCGTACCCGAAAACGAAACCTAACACTAACCCTAACCGCAACCCTAAACGTAATCCTAACCCTAACATGAACCTGAACCCTAACACGAATCCAAACCCTAACCCTAACCATAACCCTAACACTAACCCTAACCCTACCCTAATCCTACCCTGTCCCTAACCCGATCCCGAACCCTAACCCTAAACCGAACCCTAATACTAACCCTAACCCTAATCCTAAACTGAACCCTAACCCTAAACCTAACCCTATCCCTAAGCCTAACCCTAATCCTAACCTGAACCCTAACCCTAACACTAACCCTAACCCAAACCCTAAACCTAAACCTAACCCTAACCCTAACCGGAACCCTAATCCTAACCCTACCTTAATCCTAAGATTTACCCTCAACTGAACCCTAAACCTTACCCTAACCCTAACTCTAACCCTAACCAGAACCCTAATCCAAAACCTAACCCTAACCCTAACCCAAACCCTAACCCTAACCCTAAACCTAAACCTAACCTGATCCCGAACCCTAACCCTAACCTTAACCTAATCCTAACCCTAAACCTAACCAGAACCCTAATCCTAACCATAACCCTCAACCTAACCCTATCAAGAACCCTAACCCTAAACCTAACCCTAAACCTAACCTAACCCGATCCCGAACCCTAAACCTAACTCTAACCCTAACCTTAACCCGAACCCGAGACCTAACCCTATCTCGAATCTTAATGCTAACCCTAACCCTACCCCGAACCCAAACCATAACTCGAAACCTAACACTAAACCTAACCCTAATCCCAAACCTAACCCTAACCCGAAATCTAACCCGAACCCTACACCTAACCCTAACCCTAAACCTAACCAGAACCTAAACCCTAACAATAATTCTAATCATTAAGCTAACCCTAACCCAAACCCGAACATTAACCATATCCCTAACCCTAACAGTAACCCTCACATTAACCCTAACTGTAATCCGAACCGGAACCCACACCCTAACACTAAACCTAACACTAAATCTAACCCTAAACCGAACCCTAACCCTAACCCTAACCCGAACCCGAATCCTAAATCTAAACCTAACCCTAAACCTAATCGGAACCCTAACCCTAATCCAAACCCTATCAGTAACCATAACGTAACCCGAACCCGAAAACTAACCATAAACCTAACCCCAACCGGAACCCGAACCCTAACCCTAAACGTAACCATAACACTATCCGAAACTTAACCCGAACCCGAACCCTAACACTAATCCTATCCCTAACCCAAACCCTAACATGAAACCGAACCCTAACCCGAACCCTAACCTGAACCCTAACCCTAACCCTAACCCTAACGCTAACCCTAACGCTAACCCTAGCCCTTACCAGAACCCTAAACCTAACGCTAACCCTAACCCGAACCAGAACACTAATCCTAACCCGAACCCTAAACCTAACCCGAACCCTAAACCTAACCCTAACCCTAACCTGAACACTAACCCTAACCCTAACACTAAACCTAACCCTAATTCTAACCCGAAACCTAACCCTAAACCTAACATTAACACTAACCCTAATGCTAACCCGAACCCTAACCTTAACCCTAACCCTAACCCTAACCCTACCCCTATCCCTAACACGAACCCTGACCCTAACCCTAACACTAACCCTAAACCTAATCGTAATCCAAACTCGAACTCGAACCCTAAACCTAACACTAACCCTAACCGGAAGCCGAACCCTAACCTGAAGCCTAACACTAACCCTAACACTAAACTTAAACCTAACCCTAATGCTAATCCTAACCCTAACACCAACCATAACACGAACACCAAATCTAACCATAAACCTAAATCTAAAACTAAGCCTAACACTAACCCGAACCCCAACCGAAACCCTAACCCTAACCCTAACCCTTACATTAACACTAACACTAATCCTAACCCGAACCCGAACCCTAACCCTAACATGAACACTAAACCTAACCCTAAACAAAACCCTAACCTGAACCCGAAAAATAACCCTAATCCTAACCGGATCCCGAAACCTTACCCTAACCCTAACCCTAACCTTAACCCTAACATTAACACTAATCCTAATCCTAACCCGAACCCTAACCCGAACCCTAACACTAACCCTAACCCTAACCCTAACCCAAACCGGAACCTGAAACCTAACCCTAACCAGAAACCTAATCCTAAACCGAAAACGAACCATAACCCTAACCCTAACCCTAACCATAACCATAACCTTAACCCTAACCCTAACCGAACCTGAACCCTCACCCGAACACTAACCCTAACCCTTACCCTCAAACTAAACCGAAAAAAGACACTAACCCTATCCCTAACCCGAACCGAAACCCGAACCTTAACCCTACCCTAACCGTAAACCGAACCCTAAACCTAACCCTAAAGCGAACCCTAAACCTAACCCTAACTCTAAAACTAACCCTAACCCGAACATGAACCTAACACTAACCCAAACCCTAACACTAACCCTAACCATAAACATAATTCTAACCCTCACCCTAACCCTAACATTAACACTAACCCTAACCCTAAACTGAACCTGATCCTTAACCATAAACCTAACCCTAAACCTAACCTAAACCCTATCCCTAAACCTAACCTGAACCCGAATTCGAACCCGAACCCTAACCCTAACCATAACCGTAAACCTAACCCTAACCCTAAACCTAATCCTAACCCGAACCCTAACCCTAACCCTAACCCTAACCCCTAAACCTAACTCTAACCCTAACCATAACACGAACCCGAAACCTAACCCGAACCCAAACCTAACGCGAACCGGAACCCTAAACCTAACCCTAACTGTAAAACTTACCCTAACGTGAACACGAACCCTAACTCTAACCCTAACCCTAACCCTAACCCTAACCCTATCCTGAACCTGAATACTAACACTAACCCTAACCCTAAACATAAACCTAACCCTAACCATAACCATAACCGTAACCCTAAACATAACCCTAACCCTAACCATAACCATAACCCTAACCCTAACGCGAACCCGAACCCTTACCCTAACCCTAACCCTAATCCTAATATTAACACTAACCCTAATCCTAACCCGAACCCTAACCCGAACGCTAACCCTAATCCTAACCCTAACCCTTACCCTAATCTGAAACCTAACCCCAACCCTAACACTAAAATTAACCCTAAACTGAACACGAACTCTAACTCTAACATTAACCCTAACACTAATCATAACCATAACCCTTACCCTAACCCGAACCAAACCCGAAAACTTACCCTAACCCTAACCCAAACCCTAACATCAACACTAACTCTAATCCTAACCCTAACCCTAAAGCTAAACCGAACCCGAACCTGAAACCTAACCCTAACCCGAATTCTAAACCTAAACCGAACACAAACCCTAACCCTAACCCTAACCGTAACCGTAACCCTAACCCTAACCCTAACCCTAACCCTAACCCTAAACCTAATCCAAACATGAACCCGAACCCTATCCCTAACTCGATTGCGAAAACTAACCCTAACCCTAACCGAACCCGAACCCTTAACCGAACCCTAACCCTAACCCTAACCCTAAACCTAACTCTAACCTGAACCCGAACCCTAACCCTAACTCGAACCGGAACCCAAACCCGAACCCTGACCCTAACCGAACACGAAGCCTCACCCGAGCCCTAACCCTAGAATGAACCCTAAACCTTACCCTAACCCTAACCCTAACTCTAAACCTAACCCTAAACCTGAACCCTAACTCTAACGCGAACCCTAAAATGAACCAGAACACAAACCCGAACCCTAACATTAACCGTAACCCGAACCCTAATCCTAACCCTAACTCTAAAACTAACCATAACCCGAACACGAACCCTAACTCTAACCCTAAACCTAACCCTAACATTAACCCTAACCTGAACCCGAACAATAACCCTAACCCTAAAACTAACCCTAACCTTAACCCTAATCTTAACCCGAACAATAACCCTAACCCTAAACCTAACCCTAACCCTAACCATAACCATAACCCTAACCCTAACCCAAACCCGAACCCTTACCCTAACCCTAACCATAACCCTAATATTAACACTATCCCTAATCCTCACCCGAACTCTAACCCGAGCCCTAATCCTAACCCTACCCTAACCTAACCCAAAACCGAACCTGAAACCTAACCCTAACGGGAACCCTAACCACAAAAAAAACACGAACACTAACAATAACCCTAACCCTAACCGTAACCCTAAAACTTACCCTAACCCTAACCCTAACTCTAAACCTAACCCTAACCTGAAACCAAACCGTAAGCCTAACACGAATGAGGAAACTAACCCTAACCCTAACCATAAACGAACCCGAAACCTAATCCTAACCCTAACCCTAAACCTAAAACTAACCCATACCCTAACCCTAACCCGAAACTGAAAAATGACCCTAACCCTATCCCTATCCCTAAACGGAACCCGAACCCTTACCCTAACCCTAAACCAAAACCTAACTGTAAACCGACGCGAAACCTAACCCTAACCCGAACCCTAACCCTAACCCGAACTGGAACCCTAACCCTAACGCTAACACTAACCCTAACCCGAAACCGTACCCGAACACTAAACCTAACGCTAACCCGAACCCGAACCCTAACCTTAACCCTAACATTAACCCAAACCTGAATCCGAACCCCATCCTTAACCCTAACCCTAACCCTAACCCTAACCCTAACATTAACCCTAACCCTAACCCTAAAATTAACATTAATACTAACCCTAATCCTAACCCGAACCCTAACCCTAACCCGATCAATTACCCTAACACTAACCCTAACCCAAAACCAAACCTGAACCAGAAACCTAACCCTAACCACAACCCTAACCCTAAACCGAAAACGAACCCTAACCCTAACCCTAACCCTAACCCTAACTCTAACCCTAAACCTAAACCTAACCCTAACTTGAACCCGAAAACTAACCCTAACTCGAACGAGAATCCTAACCATAACAATAACCCTAACCCTAACCCTAACCCTAACCCTAACCCTAACCGAACCCGAACACTCACCCGAACACTAACCCTCACCCTAACCCTAAACCTAACCTAAAAAAAACCCTAAACCTATCCCTAAACCTAAACGGATCCCGAACCCAAACCCTAACCCTAACTCTAAACTTAACCGTAAACCGAACCCGAAACATAACCCTAACCCGAACCCTAACCCTAAACCTAACTCTAAAACTAACCCTAACCGAACACGAACCCTAACTCTAACCCTAACCCTAACACTAACCCTAATCTTAACCATAACGATAACCCTAATTCTAACCCTAACCCTAACCCTAACATTAAGACTAACCCTAAACCTAACCCGAACCTGAACCTTAACCCTAAACCTAACCCTAAACCTAACCATAACCCTATCCCTAAACCTAACCCGAACCCGAACCCGAATCCTAACCCTAACCCTAACCTAAACCCTAACCCTAACACTAACATTAACACTAACCCTAATCCTAAACTGAACCCGAAACCTAAACCTAACCCTAACCCTAAACCTAAGCCTTACCCTAAAGTTAACCCGAACCCGAACCCGAACCGTAACCATAACAATAACCCTAACCCTAAATCTAACCCTAAGAATAACCGGAACCCGAACCTTAACATTAAACCTAACCCTAACCATAACCCTAACCCTAAACCTAACCCTAACCCAAACCAGAACCCTAACTCTAACACCTACCCTTACACGAACCCGAACCCTAACCCGAACCCCAACCCTAACGCGAACCGGAACCCTAACCCTAACCCTAACTCTAAAAGTAACCCTTACCCGAACACGAACCAGAACTCTAACCCTAACCCGAACCCGAACCCACACACTAACCCTAACCCTAACCCTAACCATAACCCTAAACCTAACCATAACCATAACCATAACCCTAACATGAACCCGAAACCATACCCTAAACCTAACCCTAATCCTAATATTAACACTAACCCTAATCCTAAACCGAACCCTAACCCGAACCCTAACCCTAACCCTAACCCTAACCCTTAGCCTAACCCGAACCCTAACCATAACCCAAATTCTAAAATTAACCCTAACCCGAACACCAACTCTAAATCTAACTCTAAACCTAACATTAACCCTAACCCTTACCAAAACCATACCCCTAACCCGAACCAAACCCGAAACTTACCCTAACACTAACCCTCACCCTAACATTAACACTAACCCTAATCCGAACCCTAACCCGAGCCCTAATCATAACCCTAACCCTAACCCTAAACCGAACCCGAACCTGAAACCTAACCCTAGCCCGAATTCTATCACTAAACCGAACAAGAACCCTAACCCTAACCCTAACCCTAACCCTAACCCTAAACCTAACCCTAACCCTAAACCTAATCCTAACATGAACCCTAACACTAACCCTAACTTGAAGGCGAAAAATAACCCTAAGCCTAACCCTAACTGAAACCGAAACCTAAACCGAACCCTAACCCTAACCCTCACCCTAAACGTAAACATAAACGGTACCCGAACCCTCAACCTAAACTGAAAAATGTCCCTAACCCTATCCCTAACCCTAACCGGAACGTGAACCCTTACCCTAACACTAATCCTAAACCTAACCATATACCATACCCGAACCCTAACCCTAACCCGAACCCTTATCCTAACCATAACCATTACCCTTACCATAACCCAAACCCGAACCCTTAGTGTAAAACTAACCCTAACCCTAACATTAACACTAACCCTAATCCGAAATCGAACCATAACCCTAACCCGAACCTTAACCCTAAACCTAACCCTAACCCTAACCCTAACCGTAACCCTAACCTGAACCCGAAACCTAACCCTAACTCGAACACGAACCCTAACCCTAACCCTAACGCTAACCGAAACTGAACCCTCAGCCGAACCCGAACCCTAACCCTAACCCTAAACCTAACCCTAACCAACCCCTAACTCTAACGCGAACCCTAAAATGAACCAGAACCAAAACCCGAACCCTAACATTAACCCTAACCCGAACCTTAACATTAACCCTAACCCGAACCCTAACCCTAACACTAACTCTAAAACTAACCCTATCCCGAACACGAACCCTAACTCTAACCCTAACCCTAACCCTAACCCTAACCCGAACCCGAAAAATAACCCTAAACCTAACCCTAACCCTAACCATAACCATAACCCTAACCCTAACCCTAACCCTAACACAAATCGAGCCCTTACCCTAACCCTAACCATAACCCTAACATTAACACTAACCCTAATCCTAACCCGAACCCTAACCCGAGCACTAATCCTATCCCTACCATAAACCTAAAACGAACCCGAACCCGAAACCTAACACTAACGTGAACCCTAAAATGAACTCGAAACCTAACTCGAACCCTAACATTTACCCTCACCCTAACTCTAAAACTAACCCTAACCCTAAACCGAACACTAACCCTAACCCTAAACCTAACCCTAATCTAACCCTAACCATAACCATAACACTAAACCTAACCCGAACCCGAAACTTTACCCTAACCCTAACCCTAACATTAACATTAACACTAACCCTAATCCTAACCCGAAACCCAACCCGAGCCCTAATCCTCACACGAACCCTAAACCTATCGCAAATCCAAGCCTGATACCTAACCCTAACCCGAACCCTAACCCTTAACCGAACATGAACCCTAAAAATAACCCTAACAATAACCATAAACCTAACCCTAACCCTAAACCTACACCTAAACCTAACTTGAACCCGAACACTAACCCTAACACAAACGCGGAAACCTACCCTAACCCTAACCCTAACCGAACCCGAATCCTAACCCGAACACTAACCCTAACCCTAACATTAACACTAACCATAATACTAAACCGCACCCTAACCCTAACCTGAACACTAACCCTAGCCATAAACCTAACCCTAATCCAAACCCGAATATTAAACCTAACCCGAACCCAAACCCTAAACTTAATCCGAACCCGAACCCTAACCCTAATCCGAACCCTAACCATAACCCTAACCCTAACGCTAACCCTAACACTAACTATAACCCTAACCCTAACCCTAAGCCGAACACTACCCCTAAATTTAACACTAACCCAAACACTAACTGTAATCCTAATCCGAACCCTAACCCTAACCCTAACCCGAAAACTAAAACTAACCCTAACCCTAACCCTAAACCTAACCCAAAACCGAACCCGAACCCTAACTTTAAAGCGAACCCTAATATGAACCCGAACCCTCACCCTAACCATAACCCTAACCTGAACCCGAACCCGAACCCTAACCCTAACTCTAAAACTAACCCTAACCCGAACACGAACCGTAATTCTAACCCTAAACCTAATACTAAACCTAACCCTAACCATAATCATAACCCTAATCCTAACCCGAACCCGAACCCTTAAACTAAACCTAACATTAACCCTAACATTAACACTAACCCTAATCCTAACCCGAACATTAAACCTAACCCTAAACCTAACCTAAACCTAACCCTAACCCTAAGCCGAACCCTAAACCGAACCTGAACCCAACCCTAACCCTAACCCTAACCCTAACCCTAACCAGAACCTGAAAACTAACCCTAACCCTAACATTAACACTAACCCTAATCCTAACCCGAACCCTAAGCCTAACCCAAACCCGAACACTAACCCTAACCGAAACCCAAACCCTAAAACTTACCCTAACCCAAACCCTATCCTGAACCCTAAACCTAACCCTAAACCTAACCGTAACCAAAACTCTAAAACTAACCCTATAAGTAACCCTAACCTAAACACTAACCCAAACCTACCCCGAACCTAACCATAACCCTAACCTCAACCATAAACCTAACGTAACGCAAACACGAAGGCTAACCCTAAAAAGAACCCTAACCCTAACCCTACCCTAAACCTAACATTGACACTAACCCTAATCCTAACCCGAACCATAACACTAACCTTAACAATAACCCTAACCCTAACCCAAATCTGAACCCGATGCTAACCCTAACGCTAACCCTAATATTAACACTAAACCTAACCCTAACCCGAACCCGAAACCTAAACCTAACCCGAACCCGAACCGTAACCCTAACCCTAACCCTAACACTAAACCTAACCCTAACCCAAAATATAACCCTAACTCTAACCCTAACCCTAAATCTAACCCTAACCCTAACTCTAACCCTAACTCGAACCTTAAGCCTAACCCTAACCCTAACCATAATCCTAACTCTAACCCTAACCCTAACCCTAACCCTAACCCGAACCCGAACCCTAACCCTAAACCTAACCGAAAACCAAACCAGAACCCGAACCCGAACCCTAACCTGAACCCTAACCCTAACCCGAAACCTAACCTGAAACCTAGCCATAACCCGAACCCTAACCCTAAAGCGAACAGGAAACCTCACCCTAACCCTAACCCTAACACTAACCCTAAGCCCTAACCTAACCTAACCTGAACCCGAACCCTAACTCTAACTCGAACGCGAACACTAACACTAACCCTAACCCTAACCCTAACCGAACCCAAACCCTCACCCAAACCCTAACTCTAACCCTAACCTAAACCTAAACCGAAGAAAACCCTAACCCTATCCCTAACCCTAACCGGAACCTGAACCCTTACCCTAACCCTAACCCTAAACGTAACCGTAAACCGAACCCGAAAACCAACCCTAACCCTAACCCTAACCCTAAACCGAAATATGACATTAAATCTATCCCTATACCTAACCGGAACAACAACCCTTACCCTAACCCTTACGCTAAACCTAACCGTAAACAGAACCCGAACCCTAAACCTAACCCGAAACCTATCCCTAAACCTAACCCTAACCCTAACCATAACCATAACCATACCCTAACTGTAACCCGAACCCGAATACTTACCCCAACCCTAACCCTAACCCTAACACTAAAAATAACCCTAATCCTAATCCGAACCCTAACCCTAACCCTAACCCTAACCCTAAAGCAAAACCTAAACTGAACCTGAACCCTAACCCTAACCCTAAACCTAACCCTTACTCTAACCCTAACCCTAACCTGAACCCGAAACTTAACCCTAAACCTAACCCTAAACCTAACAATAACCCGAACCCTAACTCTAAAGCGAACCCAAACATAAACCCAAACCCTAACCCGAACTCTAAACCTAACAATAACCCTAACCCTAACCGGTACCCTTACCCTAACCATAACGCTAACCTTAACTCTAAACCTAACACTATCCCTAACCCAAAAACGAACCTTTACCTAACCCTAACCCGAACCCTAACCCTAACACTAACCCTAACCCTAACCCGAACCCGAACCTGAACCCTAACCCTAACACTAAACCTAACCCTAAACCTAACCCTAACCCTAACCCCTAACCTAACCCTAAACCGAACCCGAACACAAAAATAAACCGAACCCGAAACCTAACCATTACCCTAACCCTAACCCGAACACTAAACCTAACCCTAAACAGAACCCTAACACGAACCCGAACCCTAACCCTAACCCTAACCATAAACCAAACCCGAACCCGAACACGAACCTTAACCCTAACCTTAACACTAACCATATTCCTAACCCGAACCCTAACCCGAACCCCTTCCCTAACCCTAACCCTAACCCGAAACCGAACCAGAAACATAACCCTAACCCCAAAACTAACCCTAAACCGAACATGAACCCTATCCCTAACCCTAACCCTAACCATAACCATACCCTAACCGTAACCCGAAACCGAATACTTACCCTAACCCTAACCCTAACACTAACACTAAAAATAACCCTAATCCTAACACGAACCTTAACCATAACCCTAACCCTAACTCTAAACCAAACCCTAACCCGAACCCGAACCCTAACCCTAACCCTAAACCTAACCCTTACTCTAACCCTATCCCTAATCTGAACCCGAACATTAACCCTAAACCTAACCCTAAACCTAACGTGAACCCGAACCCTAACTCTAACGCGAACCCAAACATGAACCCAAACCCTAACCCGAAACCTAACCCTAACCCAAACCCTAACCCTATCCATAACCATAACCAAAACGCTAACCCTAACTCGAACAAGAACCATAACTTTAACCCTAACCGTAAACCTAACCGTAACCTGAACCCGAACCCTAACCCTAAACCTAACCCAAAACCAAACCAGAACCCGAAACCGAAACCTAACCCTACCCTAACCCTAACCCTAACATTAACACTAACCCTAATCCTAACCGGAACTATAACCCTAAACAGAACCCGAACACCAACCCTAACCCGAAACCGATCCCTAACACTTACCCTAACCCTAACCCTAACCAGAACCCTAAACCTAACCCTAACACTAAACCTAACCGTAACCAAACCCGAACCTGAAACCTAACCCTAACCCTAACACTAACCCTAACGTTAACACTAAAACTAATCCTAACCTGAACCCTAAACCTAAACCTAACCCTAACCCGAAACCGAACCTGAAACCTAACCATAACCCGAACCCTAACCATAAACCGAACAGGAACCCTCACTCTAACCCTAACCCTAACACTAACCCTAAGCCCTAACCTAACATTAACCTGAACCACAACCCTAACTCTAACTCGAACACGAACACTAACACTATCCCCAACCCTAACCGAACCAAACCCTCACCCGAACCATAAGCCTAACCCTAACCTAAACCTAAACCGAAAAAACCCCTCACCCTATCCCTAACCCTAAACGGAACCTGAACCCTTACCCTAAACCGAACCCTAAACCTAACAGTAAACCGAAACCGAAACCCAACCCTAACCCTAAACCGCAAAATGACACTAACCCTATCCCTAACCCTAACCTAAACAAGAACCCTTACCCTAAACCTAACACTAAACCTAACCGTAAACAGAACCCGAACCCTAAACCTAACCCGAACCCTATACCTAACCCTAACCCTAAACCTAACAATAACACTAACCATAACCATGCCCTAACTGTAACCCGAACCCGAACACTTACCCTAACCCTAACAATAACCCTAACACTAAAAATAACCCTAATCCTAACCCGAAACCTAACCCTAACCCTAACCCTAAACCGAACCCGAACCCTAACCCTAACCCTAAACCTAACCCTTACTCTAAGCCTAACCCTAACCTGAACCCGAACCTAAACCCTAAACCTAACCCTAAACCTAACCCTAACCCGAACCCGAACCCTCACCCTAACCCTAACCCTAACCCTAACATTAACACTAACCCTAATCATATCCCGAACCCAAACCTAAACCTAATCCTAAAACTAACACTAACCCTAACCGGAACCGGAAGCTGATCCTAACCCTAAACCTAACCCTAACACGAACGCTAACCCTAACCCTAACACTAAGCCTAAACCTAACCCTAACCTGAGCCCGACACTTAATCCTAACCCAAACAATAACCCTTACGCTAACCCTCTCCCTAACATTAACACTAACCCTAAACCTAACCCTAACCCTAACCCTAAACCTAACCCAAATCCAAGCCTAACCCTAACCCTCAAACTAACATTAACACTAACCCTAACCCTAACCCTAAACCTAACCCTAAACCTAGCCCTAACCTGAACCCTACCTCTAAACCAAAACCTAAACCTAACCCTAACCGGAACCCGAACAATAACCTTAACCCGAAACCTAACACAAACCCTGAACCTAACCTTAACATTAACACTAACCCTCATCCTAACCTTAAACCTAACCCTAACCCTAAACCTAACCCTAACCATAAACCTAACATTAATCCAAACCCGAACCCTAACCCTAACCCAAACCCGAGCCTTAACCCTAACCCTAATCCCAGCCCTAACCCTAACCCGAAACAAAACCCTAACCCTTACCCTAAACCTAACCCTAATCCGAACCCTAACAGTAACCCTAACCCTAACCCCAACCTGAACCCTAACTGTAACCATAAACCAAACCCTAACCGTAACCCGAACCATAACCTTATCCTGAAAAGTAATCCTAACACTATCCCTAACCCTAACCGAAAACCGAACCCGAAACCTATCACTAACCCTAACATTAACACTAACCCTAAACCTAACCCGAACCCTAACCCTAAACTGAACACAAACCCTAACCCTAAACATAACCCTAACTCGAACCCAAACCCTAAACCTAACCCGAACCCGAACCCTAACCCTTACCCTAACATAACCCGAACCTGAACCCTAACCCTAACCCTAACATTAACACTAACCTTATCCTTACCTGAACCCCTACCCTAAACCTAACATAAATTGTAACCATACCCGAACCCTAACCACAAACCTAACCCTAACCAGAATCCGAAAACGCACCCTAACCCTAAAACTAACCATAAAATTAACACTATCCCTAACCCTAACCCTAAACCTAACCATAACCCTAAACCTAACCGTAACCCGAAACCGAACTCTAACCCTAATCCGAATCCGAACTGTAACCCTAACCTTAACCCTAACCCTAACATTAACACTAACCCTAATCCTAAAACTAACCCTAACTCTAACACAAAACATAACCCTAACCAGAACCCGAAACCTATCCCTAACCCAAAACCTAAACCTAACCATAAATCTAACCCTAACCCTAAAACTATTCCTAACCCTAACCATAACCTGAACACCAACCCTAAAGCTAACCCTAATACTAACCTTAACCCTAACCCAAACCCGAACCCTAACCCTAACCCGAACCCTAAGCCGAACTCTAAACATAACCCTAAACCTAAACCTAATCCTAACCGGAACCGTAACCCTAAACCTAACCCTAACTTGAACCCAAAACATAACCGGATTCCTAAACCTAATCCTAACCCTAAGTCTAACTTAAAATGTCCCCTCACCCTAACCCTAACTCTAATCCTAACCCGAACCCGAAATCTAACCCCAAACGTAAAAATAACCCTAACATTAACTTTAAACCTAACCCGAACCATAACCCTAACCCTTACCCTAACCCTAACCCTAACATTAACACTAACCCTAATCCTAACCTGAAACCTAAACATAACCCTAACCCTAAACCTAACCCTAACACTAACCCGAACCCTAACCCTAACCCTAACCCTAACCCTAACTCTAAAACTAACCTAATCCGAACACGAACCCTATCTCTAACCATAACACTAACCCTAACCAGAACCCTAAACCGAACCCTAACCGAAACCCTAACCCTAACACGAACCCTAACCCTAAACATAACCCTAACCCTAACCCGAACCCGAAACCTTACACAAACCCTAACCCTAACCCTAACATTAACACTAACCCTAATCCCAACCCGAACCCTAACCTGAACCCGAACCCTTACCCTAACCCTAATTCTAACCCTAACCCTAAACCTAACCCTAACGCGAATCCTAACCCTAACCCTAACCCAAACCGTAACCCTAACACTAACCCTAACCCTAACCCTAACCTTAACCCTAACAGTAACACTAACCCATAGCATAACCATATCCCTAAACCGAACCCGAATCCTTACCCTAACCCTAACCCTAAACTTAACATTAACAGTAACCCTAATCCTATCCTGAACCCTAACCCGAGCCCTTATCATAACCCTAACCCTAAAACGAACCCTAACCCGAACCTGAAACGTGACCCTACCCCGAACCCTAACCCTAAACTGAACACGAACCCTAACCCTAACACTAACCAAAACCGTAATCCTATCCCGAACCTGAACCCTAACCCTAACCCTAATCCTAACCCTAACTCTGACCCTAACCCTAACCCTAACCCGAACCCGAACCTTAAACCTAAACCTAACCCTAACCCTAACCCTAAGCCGAACACTGAACATAAACCTAACCCTAACCTGAACCCGAACCCTAACCGTAACTCGAACGCGAACCCTAACCCTAACCCTAACCCTAAACCTAACCGAACCCGAACCCTCACCCGAACCCTAATGCAAAAATTAACACTAACCCTAAACCGAAACCGAAAAATGACCCTAACCCTATCCCTAACCCTAACCGGAACCCGAAACCTTACCCGAACCCTAACCCTAAACCTAACCGTAAACCGAACCCGAACCCTAAACCTAACCCGAACCCGAACCTTACCCTAAACCTAACCCTAACTCTAACCCTAACCCTAACCCGAATCCAAAAGCGAACCATAACCGTAACCCCAACCCTAATATTAACACTAACCTTAACCCTAACCCTAACCCTAACCCTAACCCAAACCCGAACCCGAAACCGAACCCTAACCATAAAACTAACCCAAAGCCGAACCCGAATCCTACCCCAAACCCTAACCCTTACCCTATCATTAACACTAACCCTAATCCTACCTGAACCCTAACACTAACCTGAACACTAACTCTAACCCTAAACCTAACCCTAACTCGAACCGAAACCCTAACCCTAACCCTAACCCGAACCCTAACCCTTACCCTAAGCGTAACCCTAACCTGAACCCTAACCCTAACCGTAACCCTAACATTAACACTAACCTTATCCTTACCTGAACCCTAACCATAATCCTACCCTAACCCAAACCCATACCCGAACCCTAACCATAACACTAACCCTATCACTACCCCGAATCTGAACCCGAACACTAACCCTAAACCTAACCCTAACATTAACACTAACCCTAATCCTAATCCTAACCCTAAATCTAACCCTAAACCTAACCCTAACCAGAAGCCGAAACCTATCCCTAACCCAAACCCTAACCCTAACCCTAAACCTAAACCTAACCCTAACCCTAACCCTATTCCTAACCCTAAACATAACCTGAACACGAACCCTAAAGCTAACCCTAAAACGAAACTTAACCCTAACCCGAACCCGAACCCTAACCCTAACCCGAACCCTAAGCTGAACTCTAACCCTAACCCTAACCCTAAGCGGAACCCTAACCCTAACCCTAACCCTAACTTGAACCCAAACCATAACCCGAATCCTAACCCTAATCCTAACACTAAGCCTAAATTAAACTGTATCCCTCACCTTCACCCAAACTCTAATCCTAACCCGAACCCGAAATCTAAAACCAAAAGTAACAATAACCATAACCCTAATGCTAACCCGAACCCTAACCCTAACCCTAACCCAAAACCTAAACCTAAAGCTAACTCTAAAACTAACCCTAACTGGAACACGAACCCTAAATCTAACCCTAACCCTAACACCAACCCTAACCTTAACCATAACCACAACCCTAACTCTAACCCTAACCATAACAATAACATTAACACTAACCCTAAAACTAACACGAACGTGAACCTTAACCCTCAACCTAACCCTAAACCTAACCCTAACCCTAACCCTAAAATTAACCCGAACCCTAACCCGAGCCCTAATCATAACCCTAACGCTAACCCGAACCTGAAACCTAACCCTAACCCAAACCCTAACCCTAAACTGAACACGAACCCTAACCCTAACCCTAACCATAACTGTAACCCTAACGCTAACCAAACCCTAACCCTAAACCTAATCCTAAACTGAACCCGAACCCTAACCTTAACTCGAACGCGAAAACTAAACCTAACCCTAACCCTAACCGAAACCGAACCCTATCCCGAACACGAACCCTAACCCTAAACCTAATCCTAACCCTAACTCTAACCCTAACACTAACCCGAATCCGAACCTTAACCCTAAACCTAACAATAACCCTAACCCTAAGCCTAACACTAAACCTAAACTTAACCCTAACCTGAACCCAAAACCTAACCCTAACTCGAACGCGAACCCTAACCCTAACCCTAACCATAACCGAACCCGATCCCTCACCCGAACCCTAACCCTAACTCTAATCCTAACCCGAACCCTAACTCTAACTCTAACACGAACCAGAACCTTAATATTAAACCTAACCCTAACCCTAACCCTATCCCTAACGCGAACCCAAACCCTAAACCTAACCCTAACCCTAACATTAACATTAAACCTAATCCTAACCTGAACCCGAACCCTAAACCTAACCCTAACCCTAACCCTAAACCTAACCCTAACCCGAACCTGAACCCAAACTCTAACGTGAACCCTGACATGAACCTGAACCCTAACCGAACACTAACCCTAACCATAACCCGAACCCTAAACCTAACCCTAACCCTAACCCTAAACCTAACGCTAACCCGAACCCGAACCCTAATACTAACGTGAACCCTAACATGAACCTGAACCCTCATGGAACCCTAACCCTAACCCTAATCCTAACCCTAAATATACCCCTAACCCTAACCTGAACCCGAACACTTATGCTAACCCTAACCCTAAACCTAACATTAACACTAAGCCTAATTGTAACCCGAACCTTAACCTGAACCCGAACACTAACACCAACCCTAATTCTAACCCTAAACCTAACCCTAACCCTAAACCTAACACTAACCCTAACCCTAACCCTAACCCTAACCCTAACCCTAACCCTAACACTAAACCTAACACAAAGCATAACCATAACCCTAATCCAAACCCGAACCCTAACACTAGCCCTAACCCTAACCCTAACACTAAACCTAACCCTAACCCGAACCCAAACCCTAACCCTAACCCAAACGCGAACACTAACACTAACCCTAAAACTAACATGAAACCGAACCCGAATCCTTACCATAGCCCTAACCCTAACCTTAACATTAACACTAACCCTAATCCTAACCCGAACCCTAACGCGAGCCCTACTCATAACCTAACCCTAAACCTAACCCTAACCCGAACCTGAAACCTAACCCTAACCCGAACCCTAACCCTAAACTGAACACGAACCCTAACCCTTGCACTAACCATAACCATAACCCTAACCCTAACCAAACAATAACCCTAAACCTAATCATAACCTGAACCCGAAACCTAACCCTACCTCGAACGCGAAAACTAACCCTAACCCTAACCGAAACAGAACCCTATCCCGAACCCGAACCCTAACCCTAACCCTAATCCTAACCCTAACTCTAACCCTAACCCTAACCCGAACCTGAACCTTAACCCTAAACCTAACAATAACCCTAACCCTAAGCCTAACACTAAACCTAATCCTAACCCTAACCTGAACCCAAACCCTAAACCTAATTCGAACGCGAGCCCTAACCCTAACCCTAACCCTAACCGAACCTGATCCCTCACCCGAATCCTAACCCTATCCCTAACCCTAAACTGAAACCGAAAAATGATCCTAACCCTATCCCTAACCCTAACCGGAACCCGAACACGAAACCTAACTATAACCCTAACCCGAACTCGAACCCTAACTCTAACACTAACCCTAACACTAACCCTCAACCTAACCCGAACCGAAACCTAACCCTAACCCTAACCCTAATATTAACACTAACCCTAATAATAACCCAAACCCTAACACTAACCATAACCCTAAACCTAACCCTAACACGAACCCGACCCCTAACCTTAACCCGAACACTTACCCTAACCCTAACCCTAACCCTAACCCTAACCCGAACTCGAACCCGAAACCTAAACCCTAACCCTATCCATAACCATAACCAAAACGCGAACCCTAAACCGAACTCGAACCATAACTCTAACACTAAACTTAACCCTAACCCTAACCAGAACCCGAACCCGAACCCTAACCCAAAGCCTAACCATAACATTAACACTAACCCTAATCCTAACCCGAACCCTAACCATAAACCTAACCCCAACCCTAAACCTAACCCTAACTCGAAACTTAATCCTAAACCTAAACCTAACCCCAACCCTAACCATAACCCTAACCCTAACATTAACACTAACCCTAATCCTAACCCAAACCCGGAAACTAACCATAAACCTAACCCTAACCCTAACCCTAAACCTAACCCTAACCCTAAACCTAACCCTAACCCGAACCCTAACCCTAACCCTAACCTGAACACTAACCCTAACCCTAACTCTAAATGTAACCCTAACCCAAACAAGAACCCTAACTCTAAAACTAACCCTAACCCTAAACCTAACACTAACCCTAACCCTAACCCTAACCCTAACCCAAACCCCAACCATAACATTAACCCTAAACCTAACCCTAACTCGAACCCTAAACGTAAACCTAACCCTAACCCTAACCCGAACACTAACCCTAAACTGAACACGAACCCTAACCCTAACCTGAACACTAACCCTAACCCTAAACCTAACCCTAACATGAACCCGGACATTAACCCTAAACCGAACCCAAACCCTAACCCTAACATGAACCCGAACCCTAATCCTAACCCTAACCCTAACCCAAAGCCTAACCCTAACCGGAACCCTAACCGGAACCCTAACCTTAAACTTAACCCAAACCCTAACATTAACACTACCCATAGTCCTAAACCGAACCCTAACCCTAAACCTAACTCTAACCCTAAACCTAACCCTAACCCTAAACCGAACCTTAACACTAACCCTAACACGAATCCAAACCGTAAGCCTTATCCTAAACCTAATCCTAACCTGAACACTAACCCTAACATTAAACCTGACCCTAAACCTAAACCTAAGCCTAACTGGAACTCGGACACTAAACCTAACCAGAACCCTAACACTAACCCAAACATTAACACTAACCCTAATCCTAACCCGAAACCGAACCCTAACCCTAACCCTAACACTAACCCTAAACCTAACTCTAACCCGTACATGAACCCTAACCCTATCCCTAACACTAACACTAACCCTAACCCTAACACTAACCATAACCCTAAACCTAACCCTAACCGGAACCATAACATGACGCGATCCCTAATCCGAAACCTAACACTAAACCTAACCCTAACCCTAACCGTAACCCTAACCATAACCTTAAACCAAACCCTAACCCTTGCCCTAAACCTAAGCCCTACCCTAACCCGAACCCTAACCCAAACTGAACCCTAACCCTAACCCTAACGCTAACAATATAACTAATCCTAACCAAAACCCTAATGTTAAACCTATCTCTAATCCTAACCCTAACACTGACCCGAACCCTAACCCGGACCAAACCCGAACCCTAATCTTAACACTAACCCGAACCAGTAATCGAACCCGAACCCTAACACTAACCCTAATCCTAACCCTAACCCTAACCCTAACCTTATCCCGAACCCTAAACCTAACCCTAACCCTAACCTGAACCCTAAACATAACAGGAACCCTAATCCTAACCCTAACCCTAATCCTAACCCTAACCCTAAGCCTAACCCTAACCCTAACGCGAACCTTTATCCTAACACTAACCCTAACCCCAACCCTAACCCTAAACCTAACCCTAAACCTAAACCTAACCCGAACCCTAACCCTAAACCTAACCCGATCCTGAACCCGAACCCTAACCCCAACCTTAAGCCTACACATAACCCGAACCCTAAACCTAACCCTAACCCTGAACCTAAACTTAACACTAACCTAATTCGAACCTGACCCCTAACATTTACCCGAACCCTAACCCGAACAGGAACCGTAACCCGAACCCTAACATGAACCTGAAACCTAACAAGAACCATAACCCTAACCCTAACCCTAACCTAATCCTAAACCTAACCGGAACACGAACCCTAACACTAACCCTAAATCTAACCCTAACCGGAATCCTAAGCCTAAACCCAACACTAACCCGAACCCTAAAATGAACCCGAACCCTAATCCAAACCCTAACACAAACCCTAACCCTAACCCTATCCCGAACACTAATATTAACCCGAACACTAAACCGTACCTTAACCCTAACCCTAACCCTACACCTAACCCTAACCCTAACCTGAACCCTAACCCTAACACTAAACCTAACCCTAAACATAACCCTAAACTGATCCCTAAACCTTACCCTAACACTAACCCTAAACCTAACCCGAACCCTAACCCTAAACCTAACCCTAACACTAACCATAACCCTAAACGTAACCCTGACCCTAACCTGAACCCTAACATGAATCCGAAACCTAACATGAAACCTAACACTAACCCTAACTCTAAAGCTAAACCGAACCCTGAACTTAACCCAAACCCTAACCCTAAACCTAAAGCGAACAATAACCCTAACCCTAACCCTAACATTAATGCAAACCCTAAACCTTACACAAACCCTTAACCTAAACCTAACCCGAACCCTAACCCTAAACATAAAACTAACCATAACCCTAACCCTAACCCTAACCCTAACCCGAACATTAACATGAAACCGAACCCTAACCTGAACCCTAACCCTAAACCTAAATTTAATCCGAAACCTAACCCTGACCGTAACCCTAACTCTAACCCTATCCAGAACCGAAATCCGGACCCGAACCCAAAACCTAACCTTAACCCTCACACTAACCAGTTGCCGAACCCGAAACCTAACCCTAACACTAACCCTAACACTGAACCTAAACCTAACTCTAACCTGAACCCTAACCCTAAACCTAACCTGAACCCTAACCCTAACCCTAACCTGAACCCTAACCCTAACCCTAACCCTAACACAAACACTAACACTAACCCAAACCCTAAACCGAACCCTAACCCTAACACTAACCCTAACCCTAACCAAAACCCTTATCCTAATCCTAAACCTAACCCTAACCCTAACCCTAATCCGAACCCTAACCCTAACCCTAATCCGAATCCTAACATGAACCCGAAACCTAACCCGAACTGTAACCCTAACCCTAACCCTAACCCGAACCCGAACCCCAAACACTAACCCTAACACTAACCCTAACCCTAACCCGATCCCTAACCCTAACGTGAAACCTAATCAAAAACCTAACCCTAAACCTAACCCTAAACCGAAACCTAACCCTAAATCGAAACCTAATCTGAACTCTAACCTTAACCCTAACCTTAAACCTAATACTAACCCTAAACCAAATCCTAACTCTAACCCTAACCCAAACCCGAACACAAACATAACCTGAACAATAACCCTAAAATTAACCCGAACACTAAACTTAATCCAAATCCTAAACCCAACCCGAACCGTAACCCTAACCATAACCCTAACCCTAATGCGAACCCTAAACCTTACACTAACACTAACACTAAACCTAACCCGAACCCTAACCCTAACCCTAACCCTAATCATAACCTTAACCATAACCCTAACCCTAACCCGAACCCTAATGCTAATGTGAAACCTAATCTGAACTCTAACCCTTACCCTAACCCTAAACCTAAACCTAACCCGAACCCGAACACTAACCCTAACCCTAACCCTAACCCTAATCCGAACGCGAACCCTAATCCTAACGCTAAACCTAAAACTAACCCTAACCCTAACCCTAACCCGAACCCTAACCCTAACCCGAAACCTATTCCGAACACTAACCCTAACAATAAACTTAAACTTAATCCTAACCCTAACCCGAATCCTAACCCTAACCCAACCCAAATTTGAACACAAACCATGACCCGAACCCTAACCCTAACCGGAAACGTAACACTAACCCTAATCCTAACCCTAAATCTAACACTAACAGTAACCATCATCCTAACACTAACTCTAATCCTAACCCGAACCCGAACCCTAACACCAACCCTAAATCTAACCCTAACACTAAGCCGAACCCTAACCCTAAACCTAACCCTAAACCAAACCCTAATCCTAACCCTAACCCTAATCCTAATCCGAACCTTAACCCTAACCCTAACCCAATTCCCTAACCCTAAAACTAACCCTAATGGGAACCCGAACCTTAACCCTAACCCTAAGCCTAACACTATCCGAACCCTACTCCGAAACCGAACCCGAACCCTAACAATAATGCTAACCCTAAAACGAACCCTAAACCTAACCCTGAAACTAACCCTAACCATAAAAAAAACCCTAACCGGAACCCGAACCCTATACCTAGCAATAACCCAAACCCTAACTCGAACACTAACCCTAACCCTAACACTAACCCGAACCCAAACCATAACCCGAACACTAACCCTAACCCTAACCCTAACCATAACCATAACCCATACCCTAATCCTAACCCTTACCCTAAACCTAACCCTAATCCGAACACTAAAACTAACCCTAACACTAATCTTAACCATAACACTAACCTAACCAGACCCCGAACCCTAACCCTAACCCTAACCCTACCCACTCCCGAATCCTAACCCGAACCCTAACCCTAAACCTAACCGTAAAACTAACAGTAACCCTCACGCTAACCCTGACTCTATTCCTAACCCAAACCCGATCCCTAACCCAAAATATAACCCTAAACCTAAACCGAACCCGAACACGAAACCTAATCCTAAACCGAAAAGGACACTAACCCGAAAGCTAAACCTAACCCTAACCAGAACCCAAACCATAACCCTAAACCTAACCCTAACCCTAACCCTATCAGCCCCTAACCCGAACCCTAACATGAATGCTAACCCTAAATCTAACCCTACCCTAACCGGAACTCTAACCCAAACCTGAAACCTAACCCTAACCCTAACCCTGACCCTAAACCTAACTCGAACCCTAATCCTAAGCCTAACCCTAAACCTAACCGTAACCTGAACCCTAACCCTAACCCTAACACTAACCCTAATGCTAATCCTAACCCTTATCGAAACCCTAACCCTAACAATAACCCTAACCCGAACCCGAATATTAACCCTAACCCTAACCATAACCCTAACCCTAACCCTAAAACCAACCAGAAGAGTAAATTGAACCCGAACCATAACCTGAACCCTAAACCTAACCCTAAACTTAACCCTAACCCAAACCGAAATGATAACCTGAACCCTAACCCTAACACTAACCCTAACCAGAACCAGAACCCTAACCGTACCCCTAAATCTAACACTAAACCTTATCCAAACCGTAACCCTAACATTAACCCTAGCCCTAATCCGAACACAAACCCTAACCCTAACCCTACCCTAACCCGAACCTTAGAGTGAACCCTAACGCTAACCCAAACCCTAATCCTAAACCTAATCCTAACCCGAACCCTAACCCTAACCCTAACCCTACCTCTAACCCTAACACTAACGCTAACCCGGACTGAACTCGAACCCTAACCTTAACCCTAACCATAACCAGTAGCCGAACCCTAACCCTAAACCTAACGTAACCTTAACCCTAACCCGAACCCTAACCCTAACCCAAACGCTAACCCTAACCCTAAAAATAACCCAAACACTAAACATAACCCTAACCCTAACCCGAACTCTAAACCTAACACGAACCCTACCTCTAACCCTAAACCCAAACCTAACCCAGACCGAACCCGAACCATAACCTTAATCCTAACCCTAACCAGTAGCCGAAATCTAACCATAACAGTAACCCTAACCCTAAACCTAACCCGATCCTTAAACCTAACGCTAACCCTAAAACTAACCCTAACACTAACACTAACCCAAACCCTAACCCTAACCCTAACCCACACCCTAACCTTAACACTAACGTGAAACCGAACCTTAACCCGAACCCTAAGCCTAACCTAACCCCTAACCCGAACCCAAACCATAAACCGAAT